>NC_045965.1:62279940-62450619 GCF_010909765.2 Amblyraja radiata | reverse complement strand
CTCCCCCTCTCTCCTCCCCCTCTCTCCTCCCCCTCCTCGCTCCCCCCCTCTCTCCTCCCCTCTCTCCTCCCCCCCCCTCCCTTCACCTGTCCCCCCCCATTTATAGCGGAGAAATTTTATAGCGTGAATTATTTTTTTTGAATTTCAAATCTTAATTTTCTTTGTGCGCTGGTTTCACAAACTTGTGCGCGCGTGAAAACTTAGAGGGAACATTGGTTTGGAGGATGATGGCTTCGGAAATTTTTAAATTGTAATTCGTTACAATTGTAATTTTAAATTGTAAAATTGTAAATTGCCCCTGGAGTGTTGGATAGTTGTGTGGGGGATCGCTGGTCGACGGGGGATCGCTGATCGACATGGACTCGATGTGCCAAAGGGCCTGTTTCCACGCTGTATGTCTAAGTCTAAATCAAACGCTCGTAAAACGCAAGGTGCCTATAGTACGTTCCTAAGAAACATTGTGTTCTAGAAAATCGTATTATAAATCAATTATGTCAATCGGAAAGGGGGTTAGAGGCTGGAAAGTTTCAGACTTGTGCACGATTATCATAAACTAAAGGCCTTTATCGTAGCAGTAAATTAATTTTTATTGCTGCCAAGGTTAAATTCTAAATGCTGGATGTTACATAGTTTAATAGAGCATCATTGCATAAGTTTAAATAGAAGCAATTGCTTATTAATTTCAATAACCACCCATGGTGAAACTGACAAGAAAAATTGTGTTCATTGGTGTCTGGTTAATGCATGGAGGTAATTATTTCCCCTACACTGGTACAGCTTTTATTTTTCTGCTTGCCAATGTCCAAAGTAACTATGTTTTCCTAGTTCCCCATTTAAAAATTGCGTGAGAGACTTTTCATTCTCGTAATATAAATGGTCTCATTAATCCATCATTTGCCTTATATCAAATGTGTGTTTTAGCACAATTACCCCAACAAATATATCTGATGCTATGGCTCAACTGACTTCTGTAGTGGAGAATTCCTCTTGCATTCATCACTCCTTTGATGAAGACATTTCTCCTCATCCCAGTTTCAAATGGCCTGCTTCGTATCTTTACACCTTGACTCTTCGTTCTAGATTCCCCTATCATTGGGAACAATGTTCCTGCTTTTGGTCTGCATAGTTTAGTCAGGATTTAATAAGTTGCGATGATTTCCGCTCTTCATTTAAACTTGAGCCAATACAAACCAATGATCCCATTCTCCTTCATACATCAGTAATACATCATAATAGGCGGCACGGTGGCGCAATGACCACGGGTGCCATCTGTATGTTCTCCCCGTGACCCGCGTGGGTTTTCTCCAGGTGCTCTGGCTTCATCCCAAGACGTACAGATTTACAGGCTAATTGGTTTTGGTTAAATTGTAAATTGTCTCCAGTGTGTGTCGGATGGTGCAAATGTACGGGGATTGCTTGCCGGTTGCGGACCTAATGGGTGAAGAGCCTGTTTCCACGATGAACCTCTAAACTAAACTAAAATCAGAAACGGAGCAACTCAGAGGGTCAGGCAGCCTCCTCTGGAAAGATGACATTTCGGGTCGAGACCCTTCTTCAGATCCGACCTGACCCAGAACATCAGGTCTCGATCCGAAACATCATCTCTAGAGATGCTGCCTGCCCCGCAGAGTTACTCCAGCAATTTGTGTCTATCTTCGGTTTAAACCAGCATCTGTTTCGTGTCGAGACCCTTTTGAATCAGTCCTGTGATCAGTCTGGTGAACCTCAGTGCAGTCCCCTATATAGCAAGAGCATTCTTCCCCTGATAGTGGGACCAGGACTGCATACTGTACTAGTGCTGTGGCCTCACCTAAGCCCTGGACGATTGCAGTGATACTTGTGCACAGTTCCTCTCCATGTGAAGGACCAACACACCGTTTTGCCATCTTAGACACCAGCTGTACTTCCACGCCTACTCTCCACCCATCCATGCACTCTACACAAAGCCTGAAGAAGGGTCTCCACCCGAAACGTCACCTATTCCTTCGCGCCATAGATGCTGCCTCACCCGCTGAGTTTCTCCAGCATTTTTGTCTACATTCGATTTTTCCAGCATCTGCAGTTCTTTCTTAAACATGATCTCCACACACGTCGCCTGACCCTCTGAGTTACTCCAGCACTTTGTCTTTTTCTGCAAACCAGCATCTGCAGTTCCTTGTGTCAACTGCTTGCTTTCAGCAACTGCTGCACGAGTCTGGCCGCACTGCCATGTTTCTTAGTCATTTGCCTTTTAGATAACTCTTTCCCACTAAAATTAATAACCTCGCGTTGTAGGCATCTACTTTGCTCTTTGCCTATTTGAACAAACTGATCGTTCTGTCTGCATCTGGTAGCTTCCCCTCCTGGTTTTTTGTCATCTGTTACTTGGAGATATTACATTTAATTCCCTCGTCTAAATTCCTAACATATGTTGGTGAATGTCTGTGGTCCCAGCACTGAACCTTGCGGTGTACCACTGTTCACTGCCTGCACTTAGAAAAGGTCCCACTGATTCTGAATTTTTACATCGAAGCATAGAAAATAGGTGCAAGATTAGGCCATTCGGCCCATCAAGCCAGCACCGCCATTCAATATGATCATGGCTGATCATCCAAAATCAGTACCCCGTTCCTGCTTTCTCCCCATATCCTTTGATTCCGTCAGACCTAAGAGCTCTATCTAATTCTCTCTTGAATACTTCCAGTGAATTGGCCTCCACTGCCTTCTGCTTTTTGCTTCCTGCCAGCAGACCTGCACTATCCATGACAGGACATCACCCCCAATCCTAAGTTCCTTAATTTTGCGAACTAATCTTTGACGTTGAACCATGTCGTAGAGTCATAGAGTGTGGAAACAGGCCCTTCGGCCCAACCTGCCCACACCGGCCAACATGTCCATCTATACTAGTCCCACCTGCCTGCATCAGGCCCATATCCCTCTAAACCTGTCCTATCCATGTACCTGTCTAACTGTTTCTTAAACATTGGGATAGTCCCTGCCTCAGCTACCTCCTCTGACAGCTCGTTCTGTACAACCACCAAACTGTGGAAAAAGTTACCCCTTGGATTCCTCACAAGTCTTTTCCCCTTTTTGTGGTAATATTTTCCGCACAAGCTTGGTGGATGTATGGAGCGAGCTGCCAGAGGCAGGTACTATTGCAATGTTTAAGAAACATTTAGATAGGCACATGAATGAACCTGTAACTATATGAGAGCTTTGCACGTATACAAATGAGAATCTGCTGGCTCGTACACTCTCCACTATACTGGTTATGTCCTCAAAAATCCCATTAAAGTTGTCAAGTATGATCTAACTTTAATAATTCCAAGCTGATTTTTTTGTTTCACAGATCCTGTCGCTGTTTTTTCAGATGTTCTGCTTCTACACGTTTCCTAATGGATTTCAGCACTGTCTACACTCTGGATGTGTCAGGCTCACTGATTTATATTGCTCTCTTTGCTCTCTCTCATCTTACACACTCTGTACAGACAGCACCCGTAGTCGGGATCGAACCCAGGCCTCTAGCACTCTAAAGGGCCTGCCACACTGAGGCAATTTTTTTAGGCGACTAGGCAATCGCTGGGGTGTCGCCTGTATGGTCGTGAGTCATCTCCTCAGTCGCCCAAAGAGTCGTCGTGTCTTTCTGGTCGCCGCTGGATTTTCAACATGTTGAAAATGTTTTGGAGACAATGGGTTTGATGCCAGTGAGCGTAGCTTGACTACTCCTGACATAGGTGCTGTCGTAGTTGTTGCCAGGTTAACGCAGGTTGTCGCCGGGTGACGTAGGTTGTCGCTGGTGCTGACTTCAGTTTTTTGGTGTTCTTAAAGTAAATGATTCTATTCCAAATTTTATGTCGGGGGGGGGGGGGGGGGGGGGGGGGTCCTGTCGCTGTTTTTTTCGGCGACCTGCTACAACAATGACAGTCGCCTAAAAATAGCCTAAGTGGGACAGGCCCTTAAGGCAGCAACTCTACCGCTGCACCACCGTGGCCGCCCGTTACTGTGGCTCTAGAAATGTCTTTAATCGCTTTAGCTTCATTAACACCATCACCCTATCAATACTAATCTCATTCACGTTCTCCCCCTCTAGATCTGAGCTTCCCTAACATTTCCGAAGGCTGGCCTTTTTTGTTTGAAAAGATAAACACAGTACTTCATCAAATACTTTTAGCTGGTCCATGTACATCAGCCACCCCTCGTATCCAAGTTGAGTTTATGGCAGTTGATCTGGATGTACAGGGAATGCAAGGATATGAATTATATGCAGGTAGATTGGAGCTGTAATTGGCATCACGTTTGGCACAGAAATTATGGGCTAAAGGGCCTGTACGTGTGCTGTATTATTCTATGATCTTTGCCAGAGTAGGGCGACAATTTGCCCTCTGCACATTTGGGTTAGGGGAAGGTGATGGCATAGCTATTTGTGAGTTATCGTTGAACAAAGTTACCCTGAATTTTTGGTCCTTCCTACTGCCGTGTGTGTGTGTGCAAACAGCTGTTGTCATTCTGTTTAGGCACATAGACCACCTGATGTCCACCCCGCACCCCCCCCCCCCTCCCCTCCTGAGACCCACTTGCATTTACCACCTGCTATATAAATGAAATAGTGAATGCCAGACAATATAAGATGAGCATTCCATGTAATCACCCTCACAATAAGTTGTCTGTGCTTTGTATTAACACTCTGCACAAAAACAAGGCAAGCATCCACTGTCAGTGTTTCTATGATAGGAAGGAAATAAGCAACATGATGCCGCTTATATATGTAGCATATTCAAGAGTATTTAAAATGAGCTTTCCAGTCACTTTCAAAGGTCCTCCCTTTTGGCTTGAAGTTGTTCTGCTTTGCCACTAGGCGGCAGTAACAGTCCACTTTGCATGCGCTGTATAACTGCATCAGTACAGGTTCCCAATACTTTGTCATCGTTCTCTTTAGTTTGGAGATACAGTGCGGAGACTGGCGCTTTGGCCCACCGAGTCCGTGCCGACCAGCGATCCCCGCACACTATCCTACACACACACCAGGGACAATTTGCACATACACCAAGTCAATTAACCTACATACTATTGTGAAACCTTTTGATGTGTCTCGCAATGTAAAAGGCACTCGGTCAATGCAGTTGTTGAAACGCAAGCTGAAAGGCTCAATGATCTATTTCTGGTTTAGAATGCTGTTTAATGGAGAGAGGTCCGACATTTCCTTCTTCTAATCTCCCAGTGAGTTGTCAGGAAAGTGCTGGAGTAACTTGGCGAGTCAGGCAGCCACTATCTCTGGAGGACACGGATAGCTGATGCTTTGGGTTGGGACGCTTCTTCTGTTGTTATCAGGTTGAGTCTCCGCTGCCTCTCTCTTCACCCTTTTTTTTAGTTTTAGTTTTAGAGATACAGCACAGAAACAGGCCATTCGACCCACCGTGTCTGTGCCGACCAGCGATCCCCGCATAGTAACACCATCCTACACACACACTAGGGACAATTCTTTTTTTACATCTACCAAGCCAATTGACCTACAAACCTGTAGGTCTTTGGAGTGTGGGAGGAAACCGAAGATCTCGGAGAAAGCCCACGCAGGTCACGGGGAGAACGTGTACAAACTCCGTACAGACAGCACCCGTGGTCGGGATTGAACCCGGGTCTCCGGGGCTGCAACCGCTGTTAGGCCACTGTAGACCGAGTGGTTCCCTGTATGTTGTATATTATCCGCTGGTGACTTTCTGCTTCAAGGTTTGTTTAGCAACAACTTTAGGGCGGCACGGTGGAGCAGCGGTAGAGTTGCTGCCTCACAGCGCCAGAGACCCGGGTTCCATCCTGACTACGGGTGCTGTCTGTACGCACAGAGTTTGTACGTTCTCCCTGTGACCGCGTGGGTTTTCTCCGGGTGCTCTGGTTTCTTCCCACACTCCAAAGACGTACAGGTTTGTAGGTTAATTGGCTTCTGTAAATTACCCCTTAAGTGTGGGATAGAACTAGTGTACGGGTGATCGTTGGCTAGCACACACCTAGTGGGCTGAAGGGCCTGTTGCCATGCTGTATCTCTTTTAAAAACAAACTTCAGTTAAGTGGTCGGATCCACCTGGCTTTACCTTGCACTAAATGTTATTCCCTTATCATGTATCTATACACTCTTAATGGCTTGATTGTAATCATGTGTTGTCTTTCTGCTGACTGGATAGCACGCAACAAAAAGCTTTTCACTGTATCTCGGTACACGTGACAATAAACTAAACTGAACATAGAAACATAGAAAATAGGTGCAGGAGGAGGCCATTCAGCCCTTCGAGCCAGCACCGCCATTCATTGCGATCATGGCTAATCGTCCCCAATCAACAACCCGTGCCTGCCTTCTCCCCATATCCCTTGATTCCACTAGTCCCTAGAGCTCTATCTAACTCTCTCTTAAATCCATCCAGTTACTTGGCCTCCACTGCCCTCTGTGGCAGGGAATTCCACAAATTCACAACTCTGGGTGAAAAAGTTTTTTCTCACCACAAGTCTTAAATGGCCTCCCCTCTATTCTAAGACTGTGGCCCCTGGTTCTGGACTCGCCCAACATTGGGAACATTTTTCCTGCATCTAGCTTGTCCAGTCCTTTTATAATTTTATATGTTTCTATAAGATCCACCCGTTGTGGGCATGAGACGTCTCTGGAACCGATGCGCTACGATGCTGAGAACTAGTTTTCACTCAGTATCTTCCTGTTTGTCTATCGATTGTACTTGAGTTTGACCTGATTGTATTTATGTGCAGAAGCACCCCGACTCATGTAAGGGTTACGTCCCATGGACCCTCGCGAAAGTTAGATGTTCAGTGAGACGGATGCAGACGTGCTACTGTGCACACACAAATTTGCTATTCGACGTGGAAACTATGTGGCTGTTAGTGGGCTTATAGAACTGCCGACATAAGTGCAAGTTTACATAAGTTGCCTATTGCCTAGGTTGGTGAGTGCCTGTATAGTATATCTGAACACATTTGGATAGCATATCAAACAAAGCTTGTCACTGGACCTCGGTGACAATAATGTGCCAAATATATATAAACCTAAATCTTTCGCGTTCAAAACATCACAATGACATTTTGTTGCATCTGTGGTCACAAGGAGCTGCAGATGCTGGAATAACTCCATGGGTCAGGCATCATCTCTGGAAAATATGGATAGGTGACGTATCAAGTCAGGACCCTTCTTCAGACCCTCCTTAATTGGGTAGAAGAGTCTGAACCCAAAATGTCACCTGTCCCTGGTCTTCAGAGATCCAGAGATGCTACCTGACCCCTTGAGTTACTCCGGCACTTTGTGCCATTTCATAATCGCGTTAGCAAATAAAATATGACTGTCAAAAGTAAGCGTTTCTTTCAGGAATATCCCAAAATGATTTTTGCAAACAGTTATGTGGTCTGATGCTTTAATGTAAGAAGTTCACCAATCAATGTAATGCTGCAAGTTCCCACAGAAACAAGAGGATAGGTTGGGGACAGGTTGGGGACAGGTAGGGGCAGGCACAGAAATCACTATCAAAACATGAGGGGGGGGGGGGGACACAATTTATTGGCGGAAGCGCGCGAGCATGTGCACACACACACACACATGTGCACACACACGCGAATGGGCCGATTCAGCCCTTAGAAAGCGTCTGATAAAGTCCGGATTACAAAACATGGGGGGGGTTTGTCCCCCTCAGGATTTCCGCCCATGGTAACTATTTTACATAGAGTGGTTAATATCTGGAGCACGATGCTGAAGAGGTGATGGAATCGGATACATTTACTATATTCAAGAGGCATTTAAACAGCAGGTATTTACAGTGGCGCAGCGGCAGAGTTACTGCCTCACAGCACCAGAGACCCGGGTTCGATCCTGACTGTGGGGGCTGTCTGTACACAGTTTGTACGTTCTCCCCGTGACCTGCGCGGGTTTTCTCCCAGTGCTCCAGTTTCCTCCCACACTCCAAAGACGTAGTTTGTAGGTCAACTGACGTTGGTAAGTTTTAAAGTTGTCCTCGGTGTGTAGAATGGTGTTAGTGTTAGACTGGTCGCTGCAGATCCAGTGGGCCGAAGGGCCAGTTTCTGCTCTGTTTCTTTAAAAGTCTAAAACACTTAAATAAGTGGGTGGTAGAAAGATATGCAGTTAACGCCGGTGTAGATGGGTGGTGGGCAGAAGGGCCTGTTTCTGTACTGTACAACTATTGTGATTCTAAATAAATGTCACGTCATTTGGTGACATCGTTGTAAGGAACGGTATTGATCGTGCAGGAGAGAACTCTCTTGTTTCGCAAATAGACCTTATGAGTCTTTCACATTGAATGGAAGGATATCCTGATCCACTGATTAACACTTCATCAAGAGGGCTCTACCTCTTGTTGTTGCTTCCATAATCTTAGCACAAGTTGCAGAGAATTACTCGAGTCCCTGCAATGAGTCTCCAGACTCTTGAGTTCGGAGCTCCTGCCACATCTGGGACTTACAGCTATAGGTGGAGTGCATTTCACAGTAAATTGAGTACTTCAGAAGATTAGTTGCCGTATCTGGCATATGGAATTTAATCTAAATGCAATTGGGCGATCATGGTGGCGCAGCGGTAGAGTTGCTGCCTTGCAGCGAATGCAGCGCCGGAGACCTGGGTTCAATACCGATTACGGGTGCTGTCTGTACGGAGTTTGCACGTTCTCCCCGTGACCTGCGTGGCTTTTCTCCGAGATCTTCGATTTCCTCCCACGCTCCAAAGACGTGCAGGTTTGTAAGTTAATTGGCTTGGTACATGTAAAAATTGTCCCCTGTGTCTCTGTGTGTGTGTGTGTGTGTGTGTGTGGGAGATAGTGTTACTGTGTGGGGATTGCTGGTCGGCACGGACCCGGTGGGCCGAAGGGCCTGTTTCCGCGCTGTATCTCTAAACTAAACTAAACAAGCCGGTCCTCTGTGCACCGATGTTGCCAAATGACAATAACATTTGATTTTCTTTTTCTTATTCCTTCAATTTGGTCTCTCAATCTTGCCCTCAATCATCGCTGAGGTTAAGCCAGTTGTGTTGTAGTTGATGAGATGGTCCCTTCAAGCAGTCTATTACCCAGATTAGAGAAATCCAGAACCGCAGGACATGGGTTTAAGCTGAGAGGCGAAAGATTTAATGGGAATCTGAGGAGCAAGTTTTCACTCCGAGAGTGGTGAGTATATGGAACGAAGTGCCAGTGGAGGTAGCCAAGGCAGGTCCTGCAAGAGCATTTTAACATTTGGACAGGTACATGCAGTTGTACAGGGTCTTGGTGAGACCACACCTGGAGAATTGCGTACAGTTTTGGTCTCCTACTCTGAGGAAAGACATTCTTGCCATAGAGGGAGTACAGAGAAGGTTCACCAGACTGATTCCTGGGATGTCAGGACTTTCATATGAAGAAAGACTGGATAGACTCGGCTTGTACTCGCTAGAATTTAGAGGATAGAGGGGGGATCTTATAGAAACTTACAACATTCTTAAGGGGTTGGACAGGCTAGATGCTGTACTCCCTCTATGGCAAGAATGTCTTTCCTCAGATTAGATAAGGGAATAACGCTTAGTGCAAGGTAAAGCCAGCAAAGTCCGATCAAGGATAGTCCGAGGGTCACCAATGAGGTAGATGGTAGTTCAGCACTGCTCTCTGGTTGTGGTAGGATGATTGATACAGCTGGCTGAGAAAGCTGGGAAGAAAATGGTATTAGCTTAGTTGGGGCACCTTCATTGGCATGGACGAGTTGGCGAAAGGGCCTGTTTCTGTGCTGTATGAAGGAATTGCAGATGCTGGTTTAAATCGAAGATAAGACACAAAATGCTGGAGTAACTCAGCGGGGCAGACAGCATCTCTGGAGAGAAGGAATGGGTGACGCTTCGGGTCGAGACCCTTCTTCAGACTCTCGAACCGAAACTTCAACCATTCCTTCTCTCCAGAGATGCTGCCTCTCCCGCTGAGTTACTCCAGCATTTTGTGTGTATCTGTGCTGTATGGCTCTATCCAGCTGCCTTCAGGCAGATGTCCCCCTTAAACGATAGCTTTGCCTCTTGCCGAGACGGACATTTCCATTTCCCACACTGCGCTCTTGTGCCCCGTCAAATGAGTCTGTTGGATCGCTGCCGACTATATTGAATCACAGGATTTTTTTGTGTATGCTGTGGATGAATGCCAGTTGGGAACTGGGCTGACACGGCTAAAACTGTTATTGGGAAGTTTCCAAAATGAGAGATAATAAGTAATGATTTTTGCTTGCTATTGCTGGCAGGCAATGAATCGGAACTATTTGGAGGGTGACGCAAACGCCTTTTTCTTGAAGCTCCACTTTTTGTACTCCAGTTGCACGATGCTAGTGCTGGAGGCCCTGACTTGGGTTTGGTAAAAGTCATTCAATCATCTACAACGTCCACCTCTTTTCAAATAGACTGTTGCCATTTAGTTTACTGTCACGTGTACCGAGGTACAGTGAAGAGCTTTAGTTGCGTGCTAACCAGTCAGCGGAAAGACAACACACGATTACAATCGAGCCGTCCACAACACATTGATACATGATGGTACACAAAAATGCTGGAGAAACTCAGCGGGTGCAGCAGCATCTATGGAGCGAAGGAAATATTCAATTCAATTCAATTTATTGTCATTTGGACCCCTTGAGGTCCAAACGAAATGCCGTTTCTGCAGCCATACATTACAAACAAATAGACCCAAGACACAACATAATTTACATAAACATCCATCACATTGCTGTGATGGAAGGCCAAAAAAACTTCTCTCTCTCTCCACTGCACTCCCCCCCCCCCCCATGTCAAAGTCAAAGTCAAAGCCCCCGGCGGGCGATGGCGAATTGTCCCGTGGCCATTAAAGCCAAGCCGGGTGATGCAAGGTCGCACACCGGGTCTTGGTGTTAGAGCCCCCGGCGCGCGCTCGCAGAGACCCGCAGCCATTCCAAGCCGCGCGGGGCGGTGCTGTAAGGCCCCGCTCCAGGAGCTCTTCAACCCCGCAACTCGGGCGGGAGAAGTCGCCGTTGCGGAAGCCCCGAAAAGCGGTCTCCCTCCAGGGACCCGCGGGCTCCCGGTGCCGCCCGCCAAACCCGCAGTTGCAGCCACCGAATCTCCGGGGGTCGGGTCGCAGCAGCGTCCACCACAGCTCCACTCGCTCTGGACTCGGCCAGCTCCGCGACGGTGAGGTGAGTAGTCGGCACCACAGCCCCCGGTCTTCCTGTTGGAGGCCGCTCCTCGTTGCAGCCCCAACGACAACGGAGACCCGACAAAGAAAAGGTCGGGTCTCCCGTGCAGGGAGAGATTTAAAAGTTACCCCCTCCCCACCCACACACACATACCCCAACAAAAAATAACAAAAACTACATAAAAACATAGACATAAAATAATAAAAACGCAGACGGACTGCAGAGGCCGCTGCTGACGAGAGCCGCGCCGCCTACCGGATAGGTAACGTTTCAGGCCGAAACCCTTCTTCATGCATAGATACATGATAAGGGAATAACATTTAGTGCAAGGTAAAACTAACAAAGTCCGATCAAGGATAGTCCAATGAGGTAGATAGTAGTTTAGCACTGCTCTCTAGTTGTGGTAGGATCAGTTGCCTGATAACAGCTGGGAAGGAACTGCCCCTGAAACTGGAGGTGTGCGTTTAGGTAGACCTATAAACTTGGAGTCTTACAGCACAAAAGAAATGGCACTTCGGCCCAACTTGTCCATGCTGACCAAATTGCCTAACAAAGCTAGTCTTACTTGCCTACACTTGGCCTGTGGCCCTCCAAAACGTTCCTTTCCATGCACCTGTCTAAGTGTCTTTTAAATGTCCTCTTTGTAGCCATCTCCACCACTTCTACTGATCCTCCCTCTGTGATTTAGAGATAGGCTTTAGAGATACAGAGTGGATACAGGCCCATTGGCCAACCGAGTCCGTGCCGACTAGCCGTCACCCTGTACACTAGCACTATCCTGCACACTGGGGAAAGGGGGTGTTAGATAGAGCTCTTGGGGCTAACAGAATCAAGGGATATGGGGAAAAAGCAGGAACGGGGCACTGATTGTGGATGATCAGCCATGATCATATTGAATGGCTGTGCTGGCTCAAAGGGCCGAATGGCCTACTCCTGCACCTACTTTCAAAGTTTCTATGCTTCTAATTTACAATTAACTGGAGCCAATTAACCTACAAACCTGGACGTCTTTGGAGTGTGGGAGGAAATCGGAGAAAACCCAGGCAGGTCACGGGGAGAGGGTACAAATTCAGTACAGACAGCACCCGCAGTCAGGATCAAACCCAGGTCTCTGGCGCTGTGAGGCAGCAACTCTGCCGCTGGGCCACCATGCCTTGGAGGAACTGCAATGTGGATCAAGCAACTTAAATTGCATCCTTTTATAGGGCGGTAAGATGAGAGCCAAGGCCAATGGTCAATGATGCTTCAATTGTCATATATGCAGCTGCACAGTGAAATTCTTTTCACATTTATCACACCTGCTGGCGCCGCCAGTATTGCCGCCATTATTCCAAGTCTGAAGTTCGATCGGCCCGCGTGCTCGATGCACCGGAGCAGTTCCCGCGAACTGACGTCCCTCTCCTCTCCTCGTCCGGCCATCTTTGTGTCCCGGGGCCAGCTCCTGGAGCCAACCTGAAGGCGCTGGGCGCCTACCCCCCCCCCGGGACTAATGGCCCTCAAGTGTGGGTGCTGGTGGACTACCCGCTTGAACTACTGCTGATCTGTTTCCAACAGGCCCCTGTGTTCTATCTTTAAAATGGAACGTAATGCCACCTCCAGTGTTGGAGTCAATGGCAAATGAAAGACTTCCAAGTGTTTTGCATGCTGAGCCGTAAATTGAAAGCCAGCTTTGTTACATTAAGGTGGCTGTTGCTGCTAAAGAAAGCATTCTATAGACCAGGGGTCGGCAACCTACGGCCCCCGGGCCGAATGCGGCCCGTAACCCCAAATCATCCGGCCCGCAGGCGTGGTTTGTTTTTTTTTTGACCCGTAATTATCCGGCCCGCCGACTTCCACCCGGGCCCAAGGCTGCAGTGCCCAGGCACGGTGACGCAAGGACGCAAGGTTGGCCGCAATGGCAGAGCTGCCGAGCAGCGGCGAGCGGCGAGCTCTGGCTGTACCACGCCGCGCACCTTCTGTGTCTGGGCTTCACATTCGGGATCAAAGATCCGCTCTGTGATCTTTGGTCGGGATCGGGGTATTCAATAGACTGGGGACGAGTGAATGTGAGTGGCGTCCTGGATAGGGGTGGGATCCAAGTGTACACGTGATAGATGTGGCCCGCCATCCGCTCACAGACATGTGTCCTGGCCCCTATGCAAGACAAGGTTGCCCACCCCTGCCATGGAGCTTCAATTAAACCCCTTGGATATATCCCTCACGCTTCTCCTCTGCATAACTCTTGTCTCCGTGAGTGACCCTTGCCTTCTTCGGAATAACATTGTAATGCCCTGCTCTGTGTTGTCTTTTATCCAGTTACCAGAGGCTGCTGCAGACCATCGCTGTGTTAGAAGCCCAGCGGGCTCAGGCCATTCAAGACCTGGAATGTTTGAGCAGATTCCAGAAGGAGGGACTGAAGGAACCCATAACGTTTGTTGAAAACCTCCAAAAGAAGGTAGATCGCAACCAGGCACAGCATACGCTGGAACCTTGAGCGGAACACAACAACGCTGGAAGAACTCAGCGGGTCAGGCAGCATCTGCGGAAGGAAATGGGCAAAAGTCACCTCACCTGTCTATTTCCTCCACAGATGCTGCCTGACCTGCAGAGTTCCTCCAGTACTTTATACACTTAGATCATAACCAGGCCCTCAATAAAAGTATGGGGGTGACCCTTCAATATTCAAATGAAATGTCAAGGATCCCTTTATCCCAGTGTTTCAAGTCTGTACATTTTTCTTTCTTAATTTTTTAACTAATTTTGGTAGAGAGATCAGCCAATTTAATGTTCACGTATGCAATCAGCAGACCATAAAAGGGCCTGTCCTACTCGGCGATTTTTTTCGTCACTGCCGGCATCATTGACTGACGTATCAGGTCACCAAAAAAATTAGAGGCGTGATGACGTATTGACCCGCAAGTGTTGCAACATTTTTTTTTTTGTCGCCGCTGGATTTTGAAATGTTCAAAACCTTTTGGCGAGACTGATGTGATGCCGGCAGTCGCCGAAAAAAATCGCCAAGTGGGACAGGCCCTTAATTCTTGGTTCATTCCATTGTATGCATTCTGTTTGAAAATATAAGACACAGAGGAAAGGAAAGCAAGCACGCCTTCTAGATGCTTAAAGCCCCTGTCCCACTTACGTGTCCTTGGTACGCTAATTACGTGACCTCGTGGTCGCGTTGAGGCGCCACGGTCCCGCGAAGGTCGCGTGCGATTTCTTGCGCCCGCACAGCCGTCTGGAGTGCGTGATGTCATTTGAAGATGGACACAAAGCTGGAGTAACTCAGCGGGACCGGCAGAATCTCTGGAGAGAAGGAATGGGTGACGTTTCGTGTCGAGACTCTGAAAGAAGGGTCTTGACCCGAAACGCCACCCAATGCTTCTCTCCAGAGATGCTGCCAGTCCCGCTGAGTTACTCCAGCATTTTGTGTCTATCTTCAATTTTCTTGGCCCCGCTCTGGGAGTAGAAGTGGGGGCGAATCCGGACCGCAACGGCCGTGAGCCCCAGGCCGAGTTCGCCGATCGTTTGCCTGCTTCTGCTGCTGTTGGAGGTGAGACGTTGCGTCGCTCCAGGGTCTTGGGCCTGTCCCACTTTGGCCGTCAGTTACTCGACAGGCCATTGGCGCGCGAAGATTTCGTTCGCTACAAAAATTTCGGAGCCCCGCGCGATGTCGCGCACAACTACATACCCCTCCGCACTTCTCAGTGGGACCGGCCCCGCGCGGCCATACGATGCCCGTGCGCCTCAACGCGACCACGAGGTCACGTAATTTGCGTGCCAAGGACACGTAAGTGGGACAGGCCCTTAACTGCACCCAAGGAGTTTGGGTAACAATGGAAGGCGTGATCTGTCAGAGGATTATGGATGTAGCATTAATTGGAGGGAAGGTCGATGACAATATTGAGGGCCTTTTCGGGGGTGCGAGTGAAATGTGGCTGAGAAGCATCAGTAATCATAGTTACAGTTTAGTTTATTGTCACGTGTGCCGAGGTACAGTGAAAAGCTTTTGTTGCGTGCTGTCCAGTCAGCGGAAAGACAATGCATGATTACAATCGAGCCATTTACAGTGTAAAGATACATGGTGAAGGAATAACGTTTAGTGCAAGGTAAAGCCAGCAAAGTCCGATCAAGGATAGTCCCAGGGTCACCAATGTGGTAGATAGCAGTTCAGCACTGCTCTCTGGTTGTGGTGGGATGACTCAGTTGCCTGATAACAGCTGGGAAGAAACTGTCTCCGAATCTGGAGATGTGCGTTTTCACGCTTGCCTGATGGGAGAGGGGAGAAGAGGGAGTGGCCAGGGTGTGACTCGTCCTTGATTATGCTACTGGCCTTACCAAGATGGGCGGGGGGGGGTGTTATGAGACTGATTGGTTTGGCAAGATGAGATCCAGTGGGAGTTTGGACACATGGATAATATGGGCAGCATTCCGTACAAGTTATGAACTAACCGCATGTAGTGGGCACCGAGGCTTCGGAGGTAGAAGTTTGGAGTTCCTTGAACAATATGCGAGTGTGACTTCGGTTTTTACACGCTGTTTCCTGGAACAGATTCACTGAATTTAAATTTGCAGTGTGCAATAACAAGAGCCACAAGGCAATGTCAAATAAATGGCGGAGAGTCGGAAAAAACCTGCCGCATAAGAGACCTGTAAAAGCACACTGAGAGATAACTTTTTTCTGGCACAGTAAGTGGCCAGTTGGCTCGGTGTGTCCCTGTTAATCTCCAGTGAGCCCCTCTTTCGGTGCTGTAATCCCAGATTGTCCATGCGAAGTACATCTACTCCTCTGTACACGCTGGAGTTTAGAAGGATGAGAGGGTATCTTATTGAAACATATAAGATTATTGAGCGCTTGGACACGCTAGAGGCAGGAAACATGTTCCGATGTTGGGGGAGTCCAGAACCAGGGGCCACAGTTTAAGAATAAGGGGTAAGCCGTTTAGAACGGAGACGAGGAAACACTTTATTTCACAGAGAGTTGTGAGTGTGGAATTCTCTGCCTCAGAGGGCGGTGGAGGCCGGTTCTCTGGATACTTTCAAGAGAGAGCTAGAAAGGGCTCTTGAAGATAGCGGAGTCAGGGGATATGGGGAGAAGGCAGGAACGGGGTACTGATTGGGGATGATCAGCCATGATCACATTGAATGGCGGTGCTGGCTCGAAGGACCTATTCCTGCACCTATTGTCTATTGTCTTTTGGTGCAGTAATCCCAGATTGTCCATGCGATGTACATCTAATACCCCTGTCCCACGGTACGAGTTCATTGCAAGAGCTCTCCCGAGTTTGCCCTGATTCGAACGTGGAGATTTACGGTAATGGCCGCTTGTCGGTACTCGGGGCTCTCGTGGACATTTTTCAACGTTGAAAAATCTTCACGAGTCTTCCCGAGCTTACCTGCCGTTAGCGAGTCTTCCCGAGTACCTGCCGTTAGCGTTACGAGCCGCTAAGGGACGTCCCCGAGCTCCGACGTACCCCCTACGTTCATTCTCCGTGCTTACCACGAGTTTGATTTTTTTTTAAACTCGGGAGAGCTCTTGGAATGAACTCGTACCGTGGGACAGGGTATGCCCCTGTCCCACTTAGGAAACCTGAACGGAAACCTCTGGAGACTTTGCGCCCCACCCAAGGTTTCCGTGCGGTTCCCGGAGGTTTTTGTCGGTCTCCCTACCTGCTTCCACTACCTGCAACCTCCGGGAACCACACGGAAACCTTGGGTGGGGCGCAAAGTCTCCAGAGGTTTCCGTTCAGGTTTCCTAAGTGGGACAGGGGCATAACTCCTCTGACTGCTGCTGTTGAATTTGCCGACGTCGACCTTTCATTGTCTTTTGATCATGCGGACCAGCGCAGAAAATCTCTCCGCATCTCCCCCCAATTACCTTGAGCGTCTGCGCCAAAAACCCTGAGTGTGTGGCGGGCATTGCTGAGAGTGTGTAGCCGAGGAGAGTAGATTTCTAACTGATGAAAACTTGCCCTTCATACAGGTTGATATGGGTCTACCGTGTCTGCAGCGAGTGGTTCAGCTGCCCCAGATTCCATGGGACCATTACACATCGGGAATTGGACATTTTGATAAAGAATACAGAAATAAGAAACACAATACACGAAGGTTAAAACTCATCTTTGACAAAGGTACAACCTGTTCACATTTCTTTACAATCCACTTCACCCCTGAAATGTTGATTAAGACCCAGCAAAATTCTCCGATTTTCTTTCTCTCCGGAGGTCATTTAGTCTTTGTTGAATGAGTTCGCATTAACCAACCTGATCTCCCAGTGGCCGAGCACTTCAACTCCCCCTCCCATTCCAAATCCGACCTTTCTGTCCTGGGCCTCCTCCATGGCCAGAGTGGGTCCCACCGCAAATTGGAGGAGCAGCACCTCATATTTCGCTTGGGCAGATTACAGCACGAACATTGACTTCTCCAATTTCTTGCTTTCTCCCTCTTTCCCCTCCCCTTCCCAGCTCTCCCACAGCCCACTGTCTCTGCCTCTTCCTTTCTTCTTCCCACCCACCCCCAAATCAGTGTGAAGAAGGGTCTCGACCCGAAACGTCACCTATTCCTTCGCTCCATAGAAGCTGCCTCACCCGCTGAGTTTCTCCAGCATTTCTGTCTACCTTCGATTTTTCCAGCATCTGCAGTTCTTTCTTAAAGGTTATGATTGATTGTAGAATCTTACAGCAGAGAAGGAGGCTCTTTGCCTCCTCAGGTTGGGTTGACTATTTGAAAGAGATATGATTGGTGCCACTCCCCTGCTTTTTAGCTGAAGAAAATGTAATGTGTCCTTTTCCCATTGTCTTCTGGAAACTGTGTTTGGTTTAGTCTTTTTCCTCAGATTTGTTTAATATCGCAATGTTCCTTTCGCCTGGGTTAGGATTGCCACTGAGACCAAAGAGTCCCCTGGATCCCAAGAAGGACCCAGAGTCGTCTTCATCATCGTCGTCTTTTTACTCTTCAGTGTTGCCTTTGAGTGATGCCCCCGAAATAATGATATCAAACAGTCGTTCACAGGTGAAGAAAGTTGCAATGGTTTCATTCAATGCTATCAGGAAAGGAAATACAAGATTAACAATGGCACATAGCGGGCTTGTATTACATAGCGTTTACCGAGACCCGGGTTCGATCCCGACTACAGGTGCTGTCTGTGCGGAGTTTGTACGTTCTCCGTGTGACCTGCGCGGGTTTCCTCCGAGATCTTCGGTTTCCTCCCACACTCCAAAGACGTACGAGTTTGTAGGTAAATTGGATTGGTATAAATGTAAAATTGTCCCCTAGTGTGTGTAGGAAAGTGCGGAGATCGCTGGTCGCTGGGCCGAAGGGCCTGTCTCCGTGCTGTATCTCTAAACTAAACTAAACTCACAGAGTGTGATTTGGAAAACGTAAACATATTGGTGTCATGTTGACCATTTTCCATTGGATTTTATTTGTACTATTAGTAGCCCCCCATGACTGACCATGGGTGATGCATCCTGGTCGGATGCAAGCCCGGGCGATGTCATGTGGAGGACAGGTTGTTGCCCATGCAGCACGTCCCCCCTCTCCACGTCATTGATCGATCCAAAGGAACTGCAGGGTCGTTACAGTTTGTCACCAGCGCCATCACAGGAGCTGCCAGAGCGAGGTTGTAGACAACGACGAACTGCCTTAGGGGCTCCGACTCCGGATCTTCTTGAGGTTTACTCCTGGAGCCTTTTCCATGACTGGATATGGCCACAAGGCAGTGGAGGTTGTAAATCAGAGTCTTCCCTCTCCTAGATGGACTGCCTTCCCAGGCTGATGAGCCCCATCTGCCCTTGTACTATTAAACCCATGAACAGCAATATTGCTATGTGGCAGCACTGTAGCGGTACAGTTCGTGGCTTGTCAGGCCTGCTGGATATCCCAGTTGCCAACCACTTTAATCCCTCTTCCCATTCCCATACCACCTTTCCGGCCTGGGCTGCCAGAGTAAGACCACACGCAAACTGGAGGAACAACACCTCGTGTTCCGCTCGGATAGCTTTCAAGCCAGTGGCATGTGCATTGAATTCTCCAACTACCCACCTATCACTTGCCAGGCTTTGTTCCACATGCTGCCTCACTTCCAGCCTTCTCCCCCTACTACAATCAGCCTGAAGAAGATTCCTCACTCAGAATGTCATCTCTCCAGAGATGCTGCCTGACTTGCTAAGTTACTCCGGCACTTTGTCATTCTTATCAGTGTTTTTTCCGATCAACATGATTCCTTTTGTTTTACAAAGCTATCTATAAAGAATAAAATATCCTTTTACTTTTTACCTTTAAATTGATATAGTGTCATAGAGTGATATTATGGGGAACAGGGCCCTTTGGCCCAACGTGCCCACACCGCCCAACATGTCCCAGTTACACTAGTCCCACCTGCCTGCGCTTGGTCCATATCCCTCCAAACCTGTCCAATCCATATAACTGTCTAACTGTCTCTTAAACGTTGGGATAGTCCCAGCCTCAACTACCACCTCTGGCAGCTCGTTCCATACACCCACCACCCTTTGTGTGGAAATGTTACCCCTCAGATTCCCCTTTTCCCCTTCGCCTTGAATTGAACTATGAGATACAGTGAGCTATGAGCTAAGGTGATCTTTACAAAACAAGCATCTAAATGAAGTGTAAAGGGCAATGCTGGAATTACTTTGGGAACAGATGTATGTAGTTGGCAGAATTTTGCCAAATTGATTTCAATGTGAAGTTGACCCCTTTGGAAAGTAAAAACAACAGATGTTTTTAAACGTGAAAAATATTGTTCAACCTGTTTCACGTAATTCTTTCATTGAAAGCTACATCGTGCAATAATTAAGTCTTGGCTTGTTAGTGGGATAAGTGGCTGATGAAGGGTTGAGGAGTGGGCGATGACAATTTGTACAGAGCTACATATGAAAGTATATATTGTGTCTATATATATATATATATATAGCAGATTCTGAAAGTGAATCCGATTATATTCAATACTTTATTTGGAAGATTTATATATAGTTTTTGTTTCTGGTGTAAACATTTCCAGGTAATACGAGGAAGGATTTGCGATGACTCCAAGTCGGAAACATTTAACCAGCTATGGAGTGTGGAAGAACAGGTACATTTTCCCATGTTCATAAGTTCTAGGAGCAGAATTAGGCCATTCGGCCCATCAAGTCTACTCCACCATTCAATCATGGCTGATCTATCTATCCCTCCTAACTCCATTCTCCTGCCTTCTCCCCATAACCTCTGACGCCCGTCCTAATCAAGAATCTATCTATCTCTGCCCAAAAACTATCTACTGACCTGACCTCCGCAGCCTCAGAATTCCACAGATTCACCACCTTCTGACTAAAGAAATTCCTCCTCATCTCCTTCCTAAAAGAACGTCCTTTAATTCTGAGGCTGTGACCTCTAGTCCTAGACTCTCCCACTTGTGGAGACATCCTCTCCACATCCACTCTATCCAAGCCTTTCACTATTCAGTATGTTTCAATGAGGTCCCCCCCTCATTCTTCTAAACTCCAGACCCAGTGCCATCAAACGCTCATCATCATCATCCTTCCTACATAATAAACAAAACATTGTGTTACCGTTGAGAACTTACAAACTTAAATTTCCTTTTACAGTTTAGTTTATTGTCACGTGTACCGAGGTACAGTGAAAAGCTTTTGTTGCGGTTGCTATCCAGTCAGCGGAAAGACAATACATGATTACAATCGAGCCATTCGCAGTGTATGGATACATGATAAAGGAATAACGTTAGGTGCAAGGTAAAGCCAGCAAAGTCCGATCAGTGATAGTCCGAGGGTCACCAATGAGGTGGACAGTAGTTCAGTACTGCTCTCTGGTTGGGATTGACAATAGACAATAGACTGAAAGTAAGCATGCAGGTACAGCAGGCAGTGAAGAAAGCTAATGGCATGTTGGCCTTCATAACAAGAGGAGGAATATAGGAGCAAAGAGGTCCTTCTGCAGTTGTACAGAGCCCTCATGAGACCACACCTGGAGTATTGGGTGCAGTTTTGGTCTCCAAATTTGATGAAGGACATTCTTGCTATTGAGGGAGTGCTGCGTAGGTTCACAAGGTTAATTCCTGGGATGGCGGGACTGTCATCTGCTGATTATTAAAATTATTATAGGATTGGACACGCTAGAGGCAGGAAACATGTTCCCGATGTTGGGGGAGTCCAGAACCAGGGGCCACAGTTTAAGAATGAGGGGTAAGCCATTTAGAACGGAGATGAGGAAAAACTTTTTCACCCAGAGAGTTGTGAATCTGTGGAATTCTCTGCCTCAGAAGACAGTGGAAGCCAATTTTCTGGATGCTTTCAAGAGAGAGTTAGATGGAGCTCTTATAGATAGCAGAGTCAGGGGATATGGGGAGAAGGCAGGAACGGAGTACTGATTGTTAATGATCAGCCATGATCACATTGAATGGCGGTGCTGGCTCGAAGGGCCGAATGGCCTACTCCTGCACCTATTGTCTATTGTCTATTGGTAGGAGGGTTCAGTTACTTGGTAAACAGCTGTCGTCTGCACCCTTTGCCTACAGATTCTGCCCCATTCAAATGATTGGAAAGGTCGGCAGTGTGACTGCCCCTCTCTCACCTTGCAAGACGCAGGGCACTAACGTATCTTTTCATTCCCCTATTAAAGAAACAATTGGAGGACCTGCTGCTTAAATACCCCCCGGAAGAAGTGGAAACGCGGCGCTGGCAGAAGATAGCAGACAAGTTGGGCAACCGAACTGCCAAGCAGGTAACCCACATGTGTTACAGTGTCAGCTTGACTAAGCAACTAACACCACGGTTGTTGATTGTATACAACGATCCATTACATGTTCATCAGGAAGTGCTGGCTCCGTCCTGGGGGCGGAGTTGGAGTTGGATTCACGGGAGGTTGGTCTTGGAGGGGAGGATGCTCCTCAAACTGCGGAGCATACTGGACAATACAGCTCACCCCCTCCATGACACACACTGGTCAACCTGAGGATCACCTTCAGCAACAGACTGGTTCCCACCAAGATGCAGCACAGAACGCCACAGGAGATCCTTCTTCCCCGTGGCTATCAAACTGTACAACTCCTCCCGGGGGGTAGACTGTTGTGGGGTAGACTGACTCCCTTCCCCATCCCCCCCCACTCCCAGCCTTTGCACATCCCCAATCCTTTCCACTCGTCACTTTAATTTCATGTTTCATGTACCTCGTTGTGTTTTATGTTGTGTTGGCTGACTAATTTCCCTCCTGGGATAAATAAAGTTCTATCGTATCGTAGGTGTTTATAACTGTTCACTATCACGTACATCAGATGGCTCAGAGTTTCACCTTGACTGGTTCCAGAGGTGTATACAGTACAGTCCTGTGAACTCTATTTCAAGTGACTAACCAATCTAGGTACAGTGATTCATTTTGGATGGAGTAACATGAGACTACCAGATTGACAACTTTGAAATTGTGAGTTCAAATGCTATGTCGAAATTGAATTGGATAAATGATGGATTTGTGCTTTGGAACGGCGAATGGAATGGGAAAATGCTGGGTGTTTGGAGAACCCTCGGGCGTCTTCAAATAGTGACGACTGTCTCCCTGCTTGGGTTTCATTTCACATTTATGCACTGTAATGGATTTCCATTGTTTTGTGAAATAGTGCAATATCCAAGTCAAGAGTGTTTTATTGTCATATGTCCCAGATAGGACAATGAAATTCTTGCTTGCTGCAGCACAACAGAGTATGTAAACATAGTACACAGCGGAGAAAAAAACAAGTTCAGTGTGTGTATATACACAGGCACACATACGCAATAAATAAATAAATGTAGTGCAATAATAATAGTCTGTTGTAGTTCAGAGCTGAATTGTCGTTGTGTTTAATCTCCTTTCCACCTCTGTGCCCGTTTCACTCCCGACTCCACCACGTTGATTTTAGGCCCAGTCGGTTACTGATAGAAATTGTTCGTAGAAGGCGCAGTGGTAGAGTTGCTACCTTGCAGCGGCAGAGACCCGGTTTCGATCCTCACCACGGGTGCTCTCTGTACGGAGCTTGTACGTTCTTCCCGTGACCTGCGCGGGTTTTCTCCGGGATCTCTGGTTTGCTCCCAGACATACAGGGTTGTAGGTCAACTGGCTTGGGATAATTGTAAATTGCCCCGGTGTGCGCAGGATAGCGTTAGTCCGCGGGGATCACTGGGCCAGCACGGACCCGGTGGGCCGAAGGGCCTTGTTTCCCGTTGTATCTTCCAGACTAAACTAAACTATCGATCTTTGAACAACAGCTATTTTTTATTGTTTTCTGAGTCATTCGTAACTGTCACTGTATGTCATGTTGTTACTTGTGGGCGGAGCACCAAGGCGAATTCCTTGTATGTGAATACTTGGCCAATAAACGTACTTTTGTTGGTATTTCATCCCCCATGTCACGCCCAATATCCATCCCCAAACCGTCTGTATTAACAGAAGTATCTGTTTTATTGTGCTTGAATTATATTGGTCTGCTTTGTAGATTATTTCATAAGAACTTGATTGGCTACAAAGGATATGAAAGGTACTATGTTAATGAAACTGGAGAAACTCAGCGGGTGAGGCAGCATCTATGGAGCGAAGGAATAGGTGATGTTTCGGGTCGAGACCTCAACCTGAAACGTCACCCATTCCTTTGCTCCATAGATGCCGCCTCACCCGCTGAGTTTCTCCAGCATCTTTGTCAACTTTCGATTTTTCCAGCATCTGCAGTTCTTTCTTAAATATGTTAATGAAGCTCATCCCTTATGAATGTCACAGGAAATATAATCTCAGTGCATGTGGTGGGACGAGGGTGAGTTTCCTTAACGTTACACGTTGCAAGGAGTGCTCAGGGAGGAGTAGCACCTTTGGTGGCCATAAGAATTAGGCCATTCGGCCCATTAAGTCTACTCCGCCATTCAATCACGGCTGATCTAACCCTCCCTCCTAACCCCATTCTCCTGCCCTCTCCCCATAACCCCTGACACCCATACTAATCAAGAATCTATCGATCTCTGCAGTAAAAATCTCTGCAGTAAAAAAGGCCTCCACAGCCTTCTGTGGCGAAGAATTCCTCAGATTCACCACCCTCTGACTAAAGAAATCCCTCCTCATCTCCTTCCTGGGGGACATGTTGTGCGCCTCTGACTCTGAGGGTAGTTTGCCCACCTTTGGCCCCCACCTGGATCATAGAGTCATAGAGTGGTACAGTGTGGAAACAGGCCCTTCGGCCCAACTCGCCCACACCGGCCAACAATGTCCCAGCTACACTAGTCTCCACCTTTGGTCCATATCCCTCCAAACTTGACCTATCCACGTACCTGTCCAACTGTTTCTATAAACGTTGGGATAGTCCCAGCTTCAACTAACTCCTTGGGCAGCTCGTTCCATACACCCACCACCCTTTGTGTGAAAAAGTTACCCCTCAGATTCCTATTACATTTTTTCCCCTTCACCTTGAACCCATGTCCTCTGGCCCTCGATTCCCCTACTCTGGGCAAGAGATTCTGTGCATCTATCTAGCTCCGAGCAGCTGTTAACATGAGGCAGCGGCCACACCCTGGAAAACAGCTTTGGCTGGCAGGCTAAACCGGGCGATGGTAGCCGACGGGTCTCGAACCCTCGGTGAATTTGGGGACTTGCTCAGCCCAGCATGCGGCGTCTGTTCCTGGCAGATTGGGTGGAAGGTTCAACGGGCGGGAAAGCGGCTCAGCAACGCACCGTGGAGTGCAAAGGGCACGTCAAAGCACGAAAGAAGACATGGCCATCCAACGCAGCCGAAGGAGTTTGCAGCCGTAACGTCTAACCGTGCCTCTGGAATGCAGCTCCTGTGGCCGAGAGGGTGGGGTTTGTTCGTGGGCCACAGCCTCTCCACCTCGATCTCTCCCACGCACAGGTTTCTGTGCGTCTTATCAGTCTCCCGCGCGTGTGACTTGTGCGTGAGCCCCACTCGATCCCACAAGACACGAGACTTCACAACCACGCTAGCGTCGTCTCTATGCGTGAAGGAACTGCAGACGCCAGTTTAAACCGAAGATAGACGCAACATGCTGGAGTAACTCGGGCAGCATAGACAGGGTAGACAGTCAGAATCATCTTCCCAGGGTGGAAATGTCAAAAAGCTGGAGGGCTTAGCGTTCGGGTGAGAGGGGCAAAGTTTAAAGGAGATGTGCAGGACAGGAACGGGTGACGTTTCGGGAACGAGACCTGACATTTCGGGTCGGGTTGGGTTTGAAGAAGGGCTTCGACCCGCAAAACGTCACCCATTCCTTCTCTCCGGAGATGCTGCCTGTCCCGCTGAGTTACTCCAGCCTTTTGTGCCTGCCTATTGTGGTCTATGTCGGACTACCACCACATAGAAAATAGGTGCAGGAGTAGGCCATTCGGCCCTTCGAGCCTGCACCGCCATTCAATATGATCATGGCTGCCAGGACAAACAGAAGAGTGTGAATGCAAAGTTTAGTGAATAGCCTGACATGTGTGACCTCGTGTTTCCTTCCAACTATCCCAGCCATTCTGCGTTGTGTATGAAACCCGCTAACCCGTTTCTTTTTACCTTGTCATTCAGGTTGCCAGCAGGGTGCAGAAATACTTTATTAAGTTGGCTAAAGCTGGGATCCCGATTCCAGGAAGAACACCAAATGTGTACCTGCATTCAAAAAAGGTATTGCGTGCCTAACACGGAGCCGAGAAAAGCACGGGGGCATTTTTTTCTCTCTGCCTATTTATGAACATAGAGCACGGAGTACAGGACAGGAACACAATGTCTGTGCTCAACACGCTGCTAAGAGAAATAATTCTCCGCTGCCTGTACGTGAGCCATATCCCTTCATTCCCTGCAGATCCAAGCCTCATAAATGTCACTTTCAAATCTGCCATTGCCCCTGCAAATGTGTTCCAAGCACCTTCCACCCTCTGTCTGTAAAAAAAAAAACCTGCCCCGCACATCTTTGCTCCTCTCACCTCGAAGCTATGTTCTCTGACCTCAGACATATTCATCAGGGTAAGATGATTCTGACTCTTCATGCTATCTCTATGCTTCACATCATTTTATATACTTGTACCAGGTCTCCCCTCAGTCACTGGCAGCTCCTTTACTTAAAAAGGTTCATTTGCCTTTAGTTTAGTTTGGTTCAGTTTATAGAGAGAGAGAGAGAGAAAGAGAGAGAGCACGGAAACAGGCCCTGCGGCCCGATGAGTCGACGCCGAGCAGTCATAACACCCCGTAATCTTAACACTATCCTACACACCGGGTAACAATTTACAATCTTTACACCGAGGCCAATTAATCTACAAATCTGTACACCTTTGGAATGTGGGAGGAATTTCTCCGGAGCACCCGGAGAAAACCCACGCAGTCACGGGGAGAACGTGCAAACTCCGTACAGACAGCACCCGTAGTCAGCGCGCCGGCCTAAATTCCATCCATGTCCTTTCCTAACCTCTGTGAATGAGATCGATGTACTCTGAAGAAGGGTCTTGATCCGAAACGTCACTCATTCTTTCTCTCCAGTGATGCTGCCTGTCCCGCTGAGTTACTCCAGCATTTTGTGCCTACCTGTTGTAAACATTGTCGCTAGTGTGTGTAGGACAGTGTTACTGTGTGGGGATCATTGGTCGGCGCGGGCCGAAGGGCCTGTTTCCGCGCTGTATCTCTAAACTAAACTAAAAATAATATGCACCGACACAGTGAAATTATTTTTGCATTTATCACACGTGCGGGCACCGCCATTATTGGCGCCGTTATTCAAAGTCCGGTCGGCCCACGTGCTCGAGGTATTGGAGCAATTCCCGCAAACCAACATCCCTTTCCTCTCCTCGCCCGCCCGGCCATCTTTGTGTCCCGCGGGGGGGGCACCTCCTGCAGCCGACCTGAAGGCACTGGAGGCATTAGCCCGGTTCACCCTTCTGTGAATCCTTGCTCCTCGCGGAGGACTTTTCCAGCTCCATCCCGGTTCCGCCGTCTGCAGAGCCTTCGGGCGGCTTCCCGATACCTTCCGCCATCGACTGAGGTCACGCCAACCGCAAGCCTTCGTACAGACTGCGTTGAGCCTTCAGGCGTGTTCCCGGTCCTGCCGGAGACCGAGGCGGGCAAGCCGGGCCTACCGGGCAGGTCCTCCGAGATCAGTCCACGGTGGGCGAGTCGGGCCTGCTTGCCAGGAGTGCCCTGGCCCGCTGCTTGTTGGTGGGTCATTGGCTTTAAGAAAGAACCCCTTGTGTAGGTTAGTGGGAGAATCGGGTGGAAGTTCAAGTCAAGTCAAGTTTATTCGTCACATACACATACGAGATGTGCAGTGAAATGAAAAGTGGCAATGCTCGCCGACTTTGTGCAAAAAGACAACCAAACAAACTATAAAGAGAATGGAACAGAATCACATATTCTTTTACATATTACATATTGTGGGAGGAAGGAAAAAGGGGGAAAAAACAGCAATTTAAAAAAAACAGTAGAGTGGTACAGTAAAGTTAGTCCCTGGTGAGATAGGAGTTTACAGTCCGAATGGCCTCTGGGCAGAAACTCCTTCTCAGCCTCTCCGTTCTCACAGCATGGCAACGGAGGCGTTTGCCTGACCGTAGCAGCTGGAACAGTCCGCTGCAGGGGTGGAAGGGGTCTCCCATGATCTTATTGGTTCTGGAGTTGCACCTTCTGATGTATAGTTCCTGCAGGGGAGCGAGTGAAGTTCCCATAGTGCGTTCGGCCGAACGCACTACTCTCTGCAGAGTCTTCTTGTCTTGCTCACCTTGATGGGTGAGCAGGGAGGTCAGGTTGCAGGGAAAGTAAGTGGGGGAATGGGTGGGATTGCTCGGTGAGCTAGTATACACTCGATGGGCCGAAATGGCTTCATTCTGTGTTGTGAAGGAATATGGAATGATCTGTCTTTTCAAATACAATTTGAAACAAATCCACTTGCATTTATCTCTTAAAATATTTAATGAAGAATTTAATCAAATGAAAACAAAATCTGTATAAACCTTTCTTCCCTTCTGAAGTATTTGAATATATAAACAGATTGGAACCAGTCGCTGTGACAAATGGACTGAGACTGGTTGAGTTGTTCCAAAATAGCAGTGGAAGCTGATTTATGCAGGGGCTTGATCTTGGAGATGGTTTAATGATATGGAAGCCTTGCTTTTTGATTTTAAAAAGATCATTTTCTGGCTGACTAAATAATGCAGTAATTCTCTATTTAAGCATTGTTTGATTGTTAATAAGTCCATTATGTTATGGTATAAACTGCGATGATGGTAACATTATTGAGAGGGGACTGCTGCCTTTGTGGGTGCAGGGAATCAAATAAAATGCGGCTGCCACTAGGATTGCAATCTCATCATCTTTAAACTATCCTGACAGCATAAAGTTTAAATATGCGTTGCCTGTTCAGAGGAATCCATTTGTCCACTTGGAGTAACAGCGGGAACTGACACAACTTTACTGTAATTGGCAAAATGAGATGAGTAGAAAGGAACTGCAGATGCTGGTATATACACCGAACAATAGACACAGTGCTGGAGTAACTCAGTGGGTCAGGCATTATCTCGTTTTCTCCAGAGATGGCTGCCTGACCTCCTGAGTTACTCAAAAATGCTGGAGAAACTCAGCGGGTGAGACAGCATCTATGGAGCGAAGGAATAGGTGACGTTTCGGGTTGAGACCCTTCTTCTGGGTCTCGACCCGAAACGTCACCTATTCTTTCGCTCCATAGATGCCGCCTCACCCGCCGAGTTTCTCCAGCATTTTTGTCTACCTTCGATTTTTCCATCATCTGCAGTTCTTTCTAATAATAATAATATATCTTTTATTGTCATTGCACGTCAGTGCAACGAGATTTAGTGTGCAGCTCCACTGATGTACAAGAAGGTAAATAATACAATACATAAATAAACAAGCTGAATTGATTGACGTGACCATCTGAGGGAGACTGTCCAAAGGGGGTGGGTGGGGGGGCACTCATTAGGGCTGGTTCAGAGCCGCTATAGCTCTTGGGATAAAACTGTTCCTGAGTCTGGAGGTTCGGGTGTAGAAGGCCTTGTAACGTCTGCCGGAGGGAAGTAGTTCTCAGAGTTACTCAAGCATTTTGTGTACTAAAAACGGGATGAGGTCCTTTTTGATTTTAAATTGGTTTTGATTCAGGCAAGTGCTGCCTAAATAGATGATGGAGACAGAGTTGATAACAATTTTTAAAAGGGTTGTTACTTGTACATTAGAGCATAGAACAGTACAGCCTGTGTTTGTGCCAAACATGACGCTTCGCTGAATTGATCTCATCTGTCTGCAGGCGATCCATATCCCTCCCTCCATTCCCTGCTAATCCATGTCCCTATCTAAAATCACCATCAATAATTGTATTGCGAGAAATACAATTATTTAGTTTGATATCGTATCGTTGATGTGAAGCTTTAAGTGTAAGGGTATCAAACCTTATGACATTAATAGTTGGTGTGAACTGTGGTTTTTAAATGTAACAGGTAATGACGTGTAAAATACAAAGAACAGTTCTCACTTAGAAGGAAAGTGTAGGAGTTGCTCGTGAATACGAGTAGTAACTTAAGGGCTTGTCCAACTTGGGCGTCATTTGCGCGTCACGCAGGTGGCGTGCAAAGATTTTGTGAATCCCAAAATCCTGGGGCGCCACGAGTGACCGCGCGTTACTGCCTACGCCACCACGCACGCTTAATGCGCGCTTCGTGACGCGTAAATGATGTTGCATAAATTACGCACAAATGACGCCCAAGACAGGCCCCTTAGGTCCTGCTACACCTAAAAGTTCGGACGCGATTCAGAATGGGTCTAAGTATTGGAAGCTAGGAAGCTTGGCTGGTCTTTTGCATGGTAGGAGTGTTGTTGATGGGCTAAGTCTAGAGTCATTGTGACATAAATGATTGGGGAAAGTTGAATGTAGGTTAAAAACTTAGAAACAAGGAACTGCAGATTTAATTAAAACAGTAAAAGACACAAAGTGCTGGAGTACCTCGCGTCAGGCAGCTTCTGTGGAGAACGTGGGCAGGTGATGTTTCTGATCGGGACCCTTTAGACCTCTATTAGGTACAAAGGCAAGGCCCCTTTTGAGGACCAACCGTTGTACATCTGAAAGAGGGAGGCGAGGTGAGGGAGGTGAAAGCACGACAAGGGAGGAGTCAGGGGGTCAGACAAGGCCTCTTCAGGACCGACCGTGCTGCATCAGAAGCGGAATGGCGATAGTTACGTGTATGTCCACCAGTCCCTGCAGAATTTAATTTCTTGCTAAATTCCAGACCACTTTAGTTTAGTTTCTTGTCATGTGTACCGAGGTACAGTGAAAAGCTTTTGTTGCGTGCTAACCAGTCGGCAGAAAGACCATACATGATTGCAATCGATCAATTTAAAGTGTACAGATACATGATAAGGGAATAGCATTTAATGCAAGGTTAAAACCAGCAAAGTCCAATCAAGCATAGTCAGAGGGTCACCAAAGAGGTTGATAGTAGTTCAGCACTGCTCTCTGGTTGTTGGTAGGATGATTCAGTTGCCTGATAACAGCTGGGAAGAAACTGTCCCTGAATCTGGAGGTGTGCGTTTTCACACTTCCATACCTTTTGCCCGATGGGAGAGGGGAGAAGAGGGAGTGGCCGGGGTGTGACTGGTCCTTGATTGTGCTGCTGGCCTTGCCGAGGCAGCATGAGGTGTAGATGGTGTCAATGGAAGGGAGGTTGGTTTGTGTGGCTCGGGACAGGGTTATGCAAGTTCATTCTCGGATTAGCATGATATTTGTTATTTATTTATTCTGTACCTAAGGTAGGTGTCAATAAAAATGTAACTTCAATTGCTCCAAATTGGTTGCATTTGATGGAGCTGCACAGATTATTCCCAGTCTCTGTGTTTCTGAGAAACCTGAAGGGTGTTTGGAGAAGAGTTGTTATGCATGGTATAATCTTGATTATCTTCTAATTGAGGTTGTTTAATGTGAGAATCACACAAGATCAGAGCTCATTTCAGTCTTAACTAATAGCCACATTGAAATATAGTGCCTCTATGTAAGAGAAACATCATCCAAGTATCAAAATGGAGACACAAAGGAAATGCAGATGCTGGAATCTTGAGAAAAACACAAAGTGCTGGAGGAACTCAGCGGGTGAGGCCGCGCCTACGTAGGGAAGGGACAGGCGATTTTTTTTGATCAGGTCTGGAACTGAAGAAGGGTCCCAATCCAAAACGTCTGAACATTTTTCTCCACAGAGGCTGCCTGGCCCACTGAGTTCCTCCAGCACTTTGTTATTTTTTTAAATACCTAAACCAAGGATGCTGCTCCTGATTCTTTAGTTGAGTGTTTAAGAAAAAACTGCAGATGCTGGAAAAATTGAAGGTAGACAAAAATGCTGGAGAAAGTCAGCGGGTGAGGCAGCATTTATGGAGCGAAGGAATAGGTGACGTTTCGGGTCGAGACCCTTCTTCAGACTGATGTGGAGGTGGGAGGTGGGGAGGGGCGGGAAGAAGAAAGGAAGAGGCAGCAACAGTAGGCTGTGGGAGAGCTGGGAAGGAGGGAGAAAGCAAGGACTACCTGAAATTGGAGAAGTCAATGTTCATACCGCTGGGGTGTAAACTACCCAAGCGAAATATGAGGTGCAGCTCCTCCAATTTGTGGTGGGACTCACTCTAGTCATGCAGGAGGCCCAGGACAGAAAGGTCGGATTGGGAATGGGAGGGGGAGTTGAAGTGCTGGGCCACCGGGAGATCAGGTTGGTTAGTGCGAACCGAGCGGAGGTGTTGGGCGAAGCGATCACCAAGCCTGTGCTTTAGTTGAGTGTAGTTTGTTGTCACGTGTGCCGAGGTACAGTGAAAAGCTTTAGTTACATGCCAACCTGTCAGTGGAAAGACAATACGTGATTACAGTGGTGCCATCCACTGGTACACTTACATGATTAAGGCAAGAAATGCTGCTGTTGGAGTAGGGATTTAAAAGAGTGCAGCGATTGTAATGCGTGATTGCCGATCCACTTCTGTGACTAACATAGAGAGTTGCCTTGCTTGGGCTCCATAGAGTCCCATTGCTGGAAAGTAGATGTTGAGTACACGTCAAAGAAGATTTGGCAAAGGTTTCTACCAATTATCCTCCATCGAGTTTAGAAGAATGAGGGGAGACCTCATTAAATACAGAATAGTGAAAGGCTTGGGTAGAGTGGATGTGGAGACGGCGTTTCCATTCGTGGGAGAATCTAGGACTAGAGGTCATAGCCTCAGAATTAAAGGACGTTCCTTTAGGCAGGAGATTGTTTAGGCAGGAGATTGTTAAGGGCTTGGACATGCTAGAGGCAGGAAACATGTTCCCGGTGTTGGGGGAGTCCAGAACCAGGGGCCACAGTTTAAGAATAAGGAGTAAGCCATTTAGAACGGAGATGAGGAAACACTTTTTCTCACAGAGAGTGGTGAGTCTGTGGAATTCTCTGCCTCAGAGGGCGGTGGAGGCAGGTTCTCTGGATGCTTTCAAGAGAGGGCTAGATAGAGCTCTTAAAAATAACAGAGTCATGGGGATATGGGGAGAAGGCAGGAGCGGGGTAATGATTGGGGGTGATCAGCCATGATCACGAATGGCGGTGCTGGCTCGAAGGGCCGAATGGCCTACTCTTGCACCTATTGCCTATTGAGATGAAGGGGAATTTATTTCGTCAGAGGGTGGTGAATCTGTGGAATTCTTTGCCACAGAAGGCTGTGGAGGCCAAGTCAGTGGATATTTTTAAGGCAGAGATGGATAGATTCTTGATTAGTACTGGTGTCGGAGGTTATGGGGAGAAGGCAGGAGAATGGGGTGAGGAGGGAGGGATAGATCAGCCATGATTGAATGGCGGAGTAGGCTTGATGGGCCGAATTTTGCTCCTATCACTTATGAACTTATGATCGCTTTCTATATCTAAAAACAAATTGCCCCTCCAATCACATCAGCATATTAGGTGAAGCCATACTTTGATTCCTTCACAACCTTCTCTTCCTTCCTTTGCCTAATTCAACATCTTCTTATATGTAAGAAGGAACTACAGATGCTGGTTTACACCGAAGATAGACGCAAACAGCTGGAGTAACTCAGCGGGACAGGCAGCATCTCTGGAGAGAAGGAATGGGTGACGTTTCGGGTCGAGAAGAAGGCCTTTCTCCAGCTTTTTGCGTCTATCTTCGGTTTAAACCAGCATCTGCAGTTCCTTCCAACACATTTTTTCTGCTCCACTGCGAAATATCCTCAAGGTGTGTCTACTTTGAAGTTTGCATCTATATCCGACGAGAGTTCTGCAGCACCCCCTCTCGCTGCTCCCCCTCTGTGATTCCTCCTGCTTGAAAAGGGTCTCGACTCGAAACGTCACCCATTCCTTCTCTCCAGAGATGCGGCCTGTCCCACTGAGTCACTCCAGCTTTTATAGACAATAGGTGCGGGAGTAGGCCATTCGGCCCTTCGAGCCAGCACCGCCATTCAAAGTGATCATGGTTGATCATCCCCAATCAGTACCACGTTCCTGCCTTCTCCCCATATCCCCTGACTCCGCTATCTTTAAGAGCCCTATCTAGCTCTATCTTGAAAGTATCCAGAGAACCGGCCACCACTCTCTGAGGCAGAGAATTCCACAGACTCACAACTCTCTGTGAGAAAAAGTGTTCCCTCGTCTCCGTTCTAAATGATTTACCCCTTATTCTTAAACTGTGGCCCCTGATTCTGGACTCCCCCAACATCGGGAACATGTTTCCTGCATCTAGCGTGTCCAAACCCTTAATAATCTGATATGTTTCAATAAGATGCCCTCTCATCCTTCTAAACTCCAGAGTGTACAAGCCCAGCCGCTCCATTCTCTCAGCATACGACAGTCCCACCGTCCCGGGAATTAACCTTGTAAAACTACGCTGCACTCCCTCAATAGCAAGAATGTCCTTCCTCAAATTAGGGGACCAAAACTGCACACAATACTCCAGATGTGGTCGCACTAGGGCCCTGTGCAACAGCAGAAGGGCCTCTTTCCTCCTATACTCAACTCCTCTTGTTGTGAAGGCCAACATGCCATTTGCTTTCTTCACTGCCTGCTGTACCTGCATGCTTACTTTCATTGACTGATGAACAAGAACCCCCAGATCCCGTTGTACTTCCCCCTTTCCCAACTTGACACCATTTAGACATCTTTTTGTGTCTATCATCTGCTCCTATTTGTTTTTCACTTGTTGCCTCCTCTCTGCTCGCTTCATAAAGTCTGTTCATCTCTCCGTATTTTCCTCCTCATTTTTGCAGTTGGCCCACACACTGCCTGCGATGGCCAGCCCCCCTGTTGTCACATTATAGCTCCGGCAGTTTAAGGGGCAAAATGTGATTTGGATGACGACAGTGATGAAGGTGACTGGAGTCTTAAAGGTTGTTTGAATCCAGGGGCAGTCTGCATGCTGCCAACGTGATAGCTTTTGTATGGGTTTGTAGAGTGCATTATAACAGCAGTGTTTTCCCCTTAGGGAGGGTTTCTCATTTTCAACACATCTACAGTCGGACACCTCAGTTCAAGTGCATTACTCTTAGCCTTGTCAGTGCATTGGGAATACGAGGCCATTAGGACTGTCAACTCCTATCTCACCAGGGACTAACTTACTGGACCAATTTACTGGTTTTTTTTTTTTTTTTTTTTTTTTTTTTTTCCGTATATTATTTATATAGCACATTTTTAGTCAACTTGCATTGACCCCAAAGTGCTTCACACAATTACTTCCATACAGACAGGCAAAGGTGGGTGAAGTGTCTTGCCCAAGGACACACACAGGCAAAGGTAGGTGAAGTGTCTTGCCCAAGGACACAACGACAGTATGCACTCCAAGCGGGATTCGAACCAGCTACCTTCCGGTTGCCAGCCGAACACTTAGCCCATTGTGCCATCTGTCGTCCACAAAGACTGTTGTGTGCTGTCTTTGTAAAATTGCTGTTATTACTTTTTTTTCCCCCACAAATATGTAATTACTGATTCTGTTCCATTCTGTTTTGTAGTTTTTTGCACAATCCGCGAGCATTGCCACTTTTCATTTCACTGCACATCTCGTATGTGTATGTGACGAATAAACTTGACTTGACTAAGGCACAAGTTGAGCGTGTTCATCTAACCGTTCCAAGTGGCAGTCACGGAGTGGTGGAATGTTGACGAGCTTGTGTCTCGTTTGATCTTTTCTACCTTTGAGGGAGATAGATCTGGCACCATTCGAAGAACAGCAGAGTGTGTTCTCCCAGAGTGAGGGAATCTTATTGAAACATATAAGATCATTAAGGGTTTGGACACGCTGGAGGCATGGAAACATGTTCCCGATGTTGGGGGAGTCCAGAATCAGGGGCCACAGTTTAAGAATAAGGGGTAAGCCGTTTAGAACAGAGATGAGGAAACACTTTTTCTCACAGAGAGTTGTGAGTCTGTGGAATTCTCTGCCTCAGAGGGCGGTGGAGGCCGTTTCTCTGGATGCTTTTAAGAGAGAGTTAGATAGAGCTCTTAAAGATAGCGGAGTCAGGGGATATGGGGAGAAGGCAGGAACGGGGTACTGATTGTGGAAGATCAGCCACGATCACATTGAATGACGGTGGTGGCTTGAAGGGCCGTATGGCCTACTCCTGCACCTATTGTCTATTGCTTCACTCTCTCTCTCTCTGCATTTTACTGCCCAAGATTATCAGGGTCAGGGCAAATCCACCGAGTGTAGACTTTCACGGTTGCTGATGTGACAACTGCGACTGCACTCAAGTGTGGGGAAGGAATGTGTGGGAGGGAGCTGCACATGCTGGTTTCCAACGAACCTATGCAGTTTGAAGAAGGATCTCGCCCCGAAACGTCACCCAGTCCTTCCCCCCAGAGACGCTGCCTGTCCCGCTGAGTTACTCCAGCATTTTGTGTCTACCTCAAATGTTGTGAGATGTTTTGAGAGCGTGGTAAAGCACAAAATGAATTCCAGATGACATTTTGAGGTTAGTTACATTGGTTGATATTCAGAGATCAGTGATGTAAAGTCACAAGCAGAAAGTGCTGGGCCGGTTAGTTGTTAGAAGAGGAAGTATCTGCATTTAGAGTCATTGTAGCAGGGACAGGTTGGGCCGAAGGGCATGGGAACATGCCCTTATGTCTGTCAGCGTAGAAATAGCCCTTTTGGCCCACCTTGCCCACCAGGTCAGATCGGGGGGGGGAGTTTCCCCCCGCCACGGGAACCATGTAATCCCGGGCTACCCGCTACATGGTCGGATAGTCGGCGACTAAACCGTCTTCCCCCACCTGGTTTGCCAGGTGAGGAGGGGGCTGTGGACCCCCAGCAGGACCAAAAACAAGACCTGTCAAAGGGTGGCCCTAGCGAGCCAACGGCCATCCACACTTCAGTAGAAGTTGCGATCACTGTCGTACACGGCATTGTAAGGCTCCGTGCTGTTGATGTTTTCCACGATGATGATGATGATTGTCCAAGCCGATCCAATTGGCATTCTGGACTAGTTCTATATTCCTGCCTTTGGCCCAGATCCCTCTCAACCCCTTCCTATTCCTGTTATCAACTAGACCATCCTACCAACAACTAGAGAGCAGCCCTGAGCTGCTGTCGACCTCATTAGAGACCCTCGGACTGATCGGATTTTATTGGACTTTATCTTGCACTAAGCGTTATTCCCATTATTCCCTTTGTAATGTAAAATGTAATCATGTATAGCCTTTCCGCTGACTGGTTAGCACGCTTTCCACTGTACCTCTGTACACGTGACAATAAACTAAACTGAACTATCCTTGCATCTGCATAATAGAGTCCTTGACAAGTAGCATGTCAACCTGTTGAGATACTCCAGCATTTTCTGTTCGTGTTTCATTATCAGCACTTGTGGAATTCTGTGGAATTCTCTGCCTTGACGAGCGGTGGAGGCCGGTTCTCTGGATGCTTTCAAGAGAGAGCTAGATAAGGCTCTTAAAAATAGCGGAGTCAGGAGATATGGGGAGAAGGCAGGAACGGGATACTGATTGGGGATGATCAGCCATGATCACATTGAATGGCGGTGCTGGCTCGAAGGGCCGAATGGCCTACTCCTGCACCTATTGTCTATTGTGGTATCTTGCCTCTTACAGGCAACGTGGCAGCGGTGAATTTAGTTTGGTTTAGAGATACAGCGCGGAAACAGGCCCTTCAGCCCACCGCGTCTGTGCCGACCAGCGATCCCCGCACGCTAACACTATCCTACACACACTAGGGACAATTTGACAATGATACCAAGCCAAACTTGTACGTGTTTGGAGTGTGGTCGGAAACCGAAGATCTCGCAGAAAACCCACGCAGGTCACAGGGAGAAGGTACAAACTCCGTCCAGACAAGCACCCGTAGTCGGGATCGAGTCCGGGTCACTGGCGCTGTGAGGTAACGACTCTACCGCTGCGCAACTGTGCCGCCCCTGAATAAATGGGACTGAATTTGTTGACTTTTCCTTCAGACTTCAAGCAGACAGCAGCACCCTCTGAACAAGCACCTCTTCCGGCCGTCCACCTTCATGACGTCGCACGAACCCCCGGTCTACATGGACGATGAGGATGACAGGGGCAGCTTCTACAGCAGTCAGCTTGATGCTGCCGCTGACGAAGATATCTCGGTGAGTCCACTCGGAGAGTTACTGCCCCAGAAACGACAGCAGCGAGGGAGGCATCCCACAGCCAGACGTTTCCCTTCAAACCATTGCCTGTTATCAATTGCAGCAATTGAGAAAGAGTAGAGTCGATTTATTAGTGTCGAATTAATTGTCATAGTGTCATACAGCGTGGAAACAGGCTCTTCAGCCCAACTTACCCACACCAACCTTCATGCCCCATCTACACCAGTCCCACCTGCCTGCGTTTGGCCTTCTAAACCTATCCTTTCCATGTGCCTGTCTAAATAGAACGTCACCCATTCCTTCTCTCCAGAGATGCGGCCTGTCCCACTGAGTCACTCCAGCTTTTATAGACAATAGGTGCAGGAGTAGGCCATTCGGCCCTTCGAGCCATTCAATGTGATCATGGCTGATCGTCCACAATCAGTACCCCGTTCCTGCCTTCTCCCCATATCCTCTGACTCCACTATTTTTAAGAGCTCTATCTAGCTCTCTCTTGAAATGTTTCTTAAATGTTGTGATAGTACCTATCTCCTCTGACAGCCCGTTCCATACACCCACCATCCTTTGTGTGTAAAAAAAAAAGTTGCCCCTCAGTTTCCTATTAAATTTTTCCCACCGCACCTTAAACTTCTGCCCACTGGTTCTCGATTACCCCACTCTGGGTGAAAGATGCTGAGGATTGACCTGAGGATTGTTCTATTCCTCTCATGAGCTTGCACACCTCTATAAGATCACCCCTCATCCTCTTGCGCTCCAAGGAATAGAGTCCCAGCCTACTCAACCTCACCCTGCAGCTCAGAACCTTGTCACATGTGAACACGCATAGTGAGGTACAGTTAGTGTTGCCAACTGTCCCGTATTAGCCGGGACATCCCGTATATTGGGCTAAATTGGTTTGTCCCGTACAGGACCGCCCTTGTCCCGTATTTGACCGCTACTACTCGGGTCGAGGGGACTGTCGGGTCGGAGCGCCGCGTCCGGCCCCGCCTCACCCGTCCCGACGTAGTGCAGCCCATGGAGTGCAGCAGCAGCAGCGCCTCGCCCGTGGCCCCGTCGGTCGGCAGCCCGGCCAGCTGTCCGACCTTCGTACCTTCGCTTACCGCCGACACCACCACCACCACCCCTCCTTCTCATGGCCGATCATCGGTTCACGAGTTGGACGGGGCGCCGGACTTTGCGCGGCCCGGGCCAAAACTCCTCCGCTGGCCCGCCGGCTGGGCTTTGTGTACAGTCCAGCACCCGGGCCAACTCATCATTCACCCAGCCACGGCCTAGTCGGTCAACGAACTGCCGTCGGGAATTTGTCCCGTATTTTGACCTTTTGTCCCTTATTTAGGAGTGAGAAAGTTGGCAACCCTACCTGCAGGTACAATGAGAATCTAGCTTGCACAGCATCACAAGGAACTAGCCACACTCTGGCAAATCCACAGAAACATAAATGACACACATACCCCCTCATGCATGACAATAAAGAGAAAGAGGTCGCGTGTAAAAAAGACAAACAAACAAACAAAAGCAATAATTCCACCCAATCTGCAAGTCCAAGACAGTGAGATAATGGCATTGACCAGAGTGAATGGGAGGGCCAACCACGCTAGCCATTACCCGGTGAGATTTAATGAAAGGGAAGGAAACAGCGATTGAGAGAAAAGAGTGAATTAGAGTCACATCCATTTCAGAAAGCGAAATCAAGGAATGCGTAAGAAGGAACTACAGATGCTGGTTAAACAACAGTTCTGGAGTAACTCAGCGGGACAGGCAGCATCTCTGAGGAGAAGGAATGGGTGACGTTTTGGGTCGAGACTCTTCCTCAGTCTGAAGAAGGGTCTCGACCTGAAACGTCACCCATTCCTTCTCTCCAGAGATGCTGCATGTCCCCCTGATTTACTCCAGCTTTTTGTGTCTATCTCCAGATAAAGGAATGTTAGAAAGACACAAAGTAGCTCTGGCAGCATCTCTGGAGAAAAAGAATGGTGACTATTCAGGTACCCAAGAAGGTGAAGAGTCTGAAGAAGGGCCCCGACCCAAAATGTCATCCATCTTTTTCTCCAGAGATTCTGCCCAACCCGATGAGTTACTCCAGCACTTTGTGTCTACCTTTGATTTTTTTTTTCTCTCTCTTTAAGGAAGTGGTTGTCAAAAGCCCTGCTCATTTAACTTACCAAAATGTTATTGTATTTTTTGAAGCTTGTTTGTTGTGTGTTTCACTTCCAATATCTAGATCCGATGACAGGATCTAGACGAGAATTAATACTGAGAAAATAGGTTATTCAATCAATGCTCCTTAGATATCCTGCCTTTCAATTCTACGCAATGATTAGCATTTAAATTGTGAACATGACTTCAAAGACAAATGTTTGACCTTTTCAGAGTGTTTGATGCTAGTAAACCTTGAAGAAAATTCATTGTGCGAAATATGATATTTTCTCTTTCTCGCTTCACCCTGTCTAATGTAAATTGGATCAATTATCTGATCATTATCAGTCAGTCTTTAAATCCCTTGAAAGGATGAGGTTAATGAAGTCAATACAGGACCTCTCCAGCTTCGGAACACCCAGACTTAAGTACAGCCCGTATGTAAACATAGAAACGTAGAGAAATAGGTGCAGGAGTAGGCCATTCGGCCCTTCGAGCCTTGTCTTTGTCAATGTCTTTTTCCTCGTATATTATTCTCCAACCGTGTGATAGTAATTCATTTCTAAATGCGTTCATGGACTCTTCCGATGTCACTCATTTGTATTTCAGTTACATAGAAGCATAGAAAATAGGTGCAGGAGTAGGTCATTCGGCCCTTCGAGCCTGCACCGCCATTCAATATGATCATGGCTGATCATCCAACTCAGTATCCTGTACCTGCCTTCTCTCCATACCCCCTAGAGGTTTCGAGTGTGGAAACAGGCCCTACTTGTCCACAACGACCGACATGCCCCATCTACACTAGTCCCACCTGCCCCGTGTTTGGCCTATATCCCTCTTCACTTATAGTTTAGTTTAGAGATACAGCGCGGAAACAGGCCCACCGGCCCACCGAGTCCACGCCGACCAGTGATCCCTGCACACTATGGACAATTTAACATTTACACCAAGCCAATTAACCTACAAATCGGTACGTCTTTGGAGTGTGGGAGGAAACCGAAGATCTCGGAGAAAACCCACGCAGGTCACGGGGAGAACGTACAAACTCCGTACAGACAGCGCCCGTAGTCAGGATCGAACCAGAGTCTCCGGCGCTATATTCGCTGTAAGGCAGCAACTCTACCGCTGCGCCACCGTGACCGTACTATTCATGTACCTGTCCAAACATTTCTTAAACATTGTGATAGTACCTGGGCTCAACTACCCCCGCTGGCAGCTCGTTCTGCATTCCTACCAACCTTTGTGTATTTAAAAAAGAATTACCCCTCTGTTTTCTATTACCCCTCTAGTTCTTGAGGCTTATTTGGGGTAAAGGACTCTGTGCATTTACCCAATCTATTCCTCGTTATGATTGTGTACACCTCTACAAGATCACCCCTTATCCTCCTGCGCTACAAGGAATCGAGTCCGAGCTTGCTCAACGTCTGCCTATAGATCGTGCCCTCGTGTCCTGGCGACATCACTCTTAAATCTTCTCCACACCCTTCCCAGCATGACGACATCTGTCCCATAACAGGGTGACCAAAACTGAACACAATACTCTGAAGACCGACACAAAATGCTGGGGTAACTCAGCGGGTACGGCAGCATCCCTGGAGAAAAAGGGTAGGTGACGTTTCGGGTCGAGACCCTTCAGAAGAAGAAAGCATCTCGAGACCCGTCCACTTTTCTCCAGTGATACTGCCGGACCTGCTGAGTTACTCCAGCACTTTGTGTCTATCTGCTGGAGTAACTCGGTGGGTCAGGCAGCATCTAAAGAAGGGTCTCGGCCCCAAACGTCACCCATCCATGTCCTCCAGTGATGCTGCTTAACCCGCTGAGTTACTACAGCACTTTGTGTTTTACTCTTTAATCTTAATATTTAAAAATAATTAATTTACATTGGTAACCCTTTTGCTGTCAAATGAAACAGTTTGTCCTTATTCACACGATTGAAAGAATATGACATTTTCATTTAGTGTTTTTATTGTCCATTTAAATTTTCCTTTTCAACAGAAGCCTTCCCTCTGAGCCTCTGTTCTTTCAAAGCTCTCTTCAGTGAATCTGCATTATTTATCAGCATGGTTTCCCCTTTCGGTAGGTAGTCAGGCTCAGCGATCTCTCTGATCGTGCCCTAACTGATGTGCTTTGTAATTTGTATCATGACTATCTTGTCTTTTCCGCTCTGCTCCTATCCATTAAATCCTGCCTTTTCCTTTTTCAAGACCTTTCAGTCGCAAAATAAACACCGAGAAAATGGAATGATTGTAGTGTTTACAAAGTCTTCCAATCCTTTCAATAAAGGTGCAACTTTGATTTTTTTTTTCCTCTCCATTACGTGGCCAAATGTTCTTAGGCATTTCAGTACCATGTTGATATCAAAGGTGCTTTTGTTTATTGAACTCCCCGAGCCTGTCATCTGCGCTAAGTAGGAAGTGGTTTCATTCTCTTAGGTCCAATCTCTTTGGCAGTCTTGTACACGTCCCCCTGCTGTTCTTCAGGATGCAGTGGCTACACACTGCTGCTGCCTTCGTTTTTCACTCAACTCCTTTATGTGAAAGGGAAATTGAGAGATGATAAATTGTTGGATTTGATGGCAGAGCAGTCATGCTGACTGATGTTAATAAAACACTGCACTTTGATGTGATTCTTTGAAGGATGGCGGCGTAGAATTGAACAGGCACCCGTATGAGACAAACTTGCCGATGTAGCCTCCTGTACATAGAAAATAGGTGCAGGAGTAGGCCATTCGGCCCTTCGAGCCTGCACCGCCATTCAATATGATCATGGCTGATCATCCAACTCAGTATCCTGTACCTGCCTTCTCTCCATACCCCCTGATCCCTTTAGCCACAAGGGCCACATCTAACTCCCTCTTAAATATAGCCAATGAACTGGCCTCAACTACCTTCTGTGGCAGAGAATTCCACAGATTAACCACTCTGTGTGTGAAAAATGTTTTTCTCATCTCGGTCCTAAAAGATTTCCCCCTTATCCTTAAACTGTGACCCCTTGTTCTGGATTTCCCCAACATCGGGAATAATCTTCCTGCATCTAGCCTGTCCAACCCCTTAAGAATTTTGTAAGTTTCTATAAGATCCCCCTCAATCTTCTAAATTCTAGCGTGTACAAGCCGAGTCTATCCAATCTTTCTTCATATGAAAGTCCTGCCATCCCAGGAATCAGTCTGGTGAACCTTCTCTGTACTCCCTCTATGGCAAGAATGTCTTTCCTCAGATTCACCTATCTCCCCCTTCCACCCCTGTCCAATTCCACCTATATCCCTTCGTTTGGCTTTGCATTTCACTCCCCTTCTTATTCTTTTGTCTCCTTTTCATCTCTAGTCTTTGTCCAACCCATCTGGCAATCAAACCCCCTCACGTCTGAAGAAGGGTCTCGACCAGAAACGTCACCCATTCCTTCTCTCCAGAGATGCTGCCTGTCCTGCTGAGTTACTCCCAACATTTTGTCTATCTTCCACCCATTGCTTGCCGGGTTCTGCCCCACCCCCACTTCGTTTCCAGCTTTCTCTCCCCCCCCTCATACAATTAGTCAGAAGAAGAGTCCCTATCCATGTCTTCCAGATGCGGTCTGACCCGCTGAGTTCCTCCAGCACTTTGTTTTACTCGTACCTCAACAAAGAATTTTAAACTACATTTTTTTCCTCTTTCGGTGTAACTTTATGTGTCGTCTCTCAGAGAGCAGTCTCTCTCCTTCTGGGGAATAACGCCTCTCAGTGTCTGTGGCCAACCGATTACTTTGTTCAAAGTGACATTCTTCCTGCTCGTGTCAGGAGAGTGAAGGGTAATAAACTGCTCAAAATATTGTCAGTGTTGCACCTCTCACCCGAGTTCCATCCCAGTGTGCTCTCAATCTGGGATTAGTGGACCTTTGGCCTTTACCCCCCTCTGCTCCTTGGCCATATGTGCTAACCTAGTATACAGGAAATGTGCAGGGTGGTTCAAACACCAGAGGACGTAGCTTTAAAGTGAGGGGGCAACGTTTAGTGGAGATATGCGAGGCTACTTTTTTTTAAAGAGGGTGGTGAATGTCTGGAAGAACGCTGCCAGAGTTCCTGGTTGAGGCAGATACGACCGTGGTATTTAAGAGGCTTTTGGATAGGCGCCTGGATATTTTTCCCTGGTATTTTATTTAATTCACATGTTTAATCAATGTTTTATTATTAATGTTTAATGTTTTATGTGTCAATTCTAACTGTCACTGTATGCCGTTGTCACTTGCGGGCGGAGCACCAAGGCAAATTCCTTGTATGTGAATCCTTGGCCAATAAATGTATTCATTCATTCATTCATTCATTCATTCGTATGCAGGGAATGGAGAGGTATGGATTACGTGCAGGTAGATCAGTGATGGTATTGGTTGGCATCATGTTTGGCATGGACATTGTGGGCCGAAGGGCCTGTTCTTGTATTATGTCCTAGCTGGGATGAGTCTGCTCAGGGTGACTAGACCTTGTTTGCTGCTCCTGGTTCGGTACTGCAGAAGAATGAAGAAGGGTCCCGACCCCGAAACATCGCCTGTCCATTGCTTCCGCAGATGCTGCCTGACCCACTGAGTTACTCCAGCACTTTGAGTTTGGTGACACATATGTTGGACCCTTTATGAATGGTCTACTTTTTAACCGTTTCTTTACATTTACATGGTGGGCAGAGGAGATTTGACGGGCCGAATGGCCTAATTCTGCTCCAATCCCTTATGAATTTCTTCATTTTGACAATCAAACAAGAGGAGCATACAATAATGTTTAAAATACCTGCGGAGGTGCGTTTGAATGTTTTGGCAAAGTCATCCGTTTGGTGGGAGCGACTTATCATACAGTGCGGGCAATGGGCAAACATTGACACAGTCTCAGCCTTGCAATTGCTTCCCCTGCACAAAGCTGATGTACTTCCTTGCAAATTTGACACAAGCTCCTCGAGATTCAGCAAATATTGACACGCTCATCGTGTCTCCTCTTTCCCATCATGTTGCTCCTCTTGTCCTGCTGTGTACACATGGCACAATTCAAAGAAGTCTCATCTCCTGGTCAGAACGTGTAGGTTTGGCTCCGAATTTAGCTTCGAGATGCAGCGCCGAAACAGGCCCTTCGGCCCACCGAGTCCGTGCCGACCAGCGATCCCCATACACTAGCATTTTACTACACACGAGGGACAATTTTACAATTTCTACAGAAGCCAATTAACCTACATCCCATCTTTGGAATGTCGGAGCACCCGGGGAAAACCCACGCAGGTCATGGGGAGAATGTACAAACTCCGTACAGACAGCCCCCGTAGTCAGGATCGAACCCGGGTCTCTGACGCTGTAAGGCAGCAACTCTGCCGCTGCGCCACAGTGCCGCCCTGTATGTGGAGAGCTACTGCCTTACAGCGCCAGACACCCGGGTTCGATCCTGACTACGGGTGCTGTCTGTACGGAGTTTGCACGTTCTCCCCACGATCTTTGTGGGTTTTCTCGAGGATCTCCGGTTTCCTCCCACACTCCAAAGACGTACAGGTTTGTAGGTTAATTAGCTTGGTATGATTGTAAAATTGTCCCTAATGTGCGTAGGATGGTGTTAATGTTTGGGGATCGCTGGTCGGCACGGACTCAGAGGGCCGAAGGGCCTGTTTCCATGCTGTATCCCTAAACTGAACTAAACTAAATCAGTCTGAAGAAGGGTTTCAGCCCGAAACGTTGTCTATTTCCTTCACTCCATAGATGCTGCTGCACCCACTGAGTTTCTCCAGCACTTTTGCCTACCACTAAATACAGGACACCCCTCTTCTCCCTCCTTGTAAAGGAAAGGGCAGGTCTGGCCTTTCCAGATACCATGTGCAAACTGCCTTAGATAGACACAAAAAGCTGGAGTAACTCAGCGGGACAGGCAGCAGACACTGGAGAGAAGGAATGGGTGACGTTTCGGGTGGAGACCCTTCTTCAGACGTACTTCAGGTGAATGGTCATCCAATTGGATGCTTAGCTCTGCTTTACTCTGACCTGTTGATTTTCTTCCCCCCCCCCCCCCCCCCTCTCCACCCGCAATTATTTTGTATCTTCATTGGACATTCCCTGTTTTCTTGCAGGACGATGAAAGCATTCCACCCTCCTGCCGCCACTTGGCGGAATACAAAGAGTTGCTGTGCCTGAAGAAGCTGAAGAAGCAGAAACTGGATCTGATGCAGGCGGAGAGTGGTTTTATACCGCACATCGGGTACAAGGTGGGTCGAAATAGTAGAGTCAAACAGCGCGGAAACAGGCCCTTCGGCCCAACTTGCCCACACCGACCAACATGACCCATCTATACTAGTCCCACCTGCCTGCGTTTGGCCCATATCCCTCTAAACCTGTCCTATCCATGTGCCTGTCCAAATGTTTCTTAAATGTTGCGATAGTCCCAGCCTCAACTCCCTCCTCCGGCAGCTCGTTCAATACACCCACCCCACTATGTGTGAAAAAGTTACTCCTATTAAATCTTTTCTTCCTCACCTTAAACCAATGTATTCTGGTTCTCAATTCCCGTACTCTGGGCCAAAGTGTGATTATGATTTAGACTATACGTTTACCCGATCTATGTCCCTCATGATTTTGTACACCTCTATAAGATCACCCCTCATCCTCCTGCGCTTCAAGGAGTAGAGTCCCAGCCTGCTCAATCTCTCCTTATAGCTGAGGCCCTTGAGTCTTGACAGCATCCAACATTTTCTGCACACTTTCAGCTTGACACCATCTTTCCAATAACATGATGCCACACAATACTCTAAATGCAGCCTCACCAATGTCCTGTAGCATGAGTTCCCAACTTCAATACTCAATACTCAATGACTGATGAAGGCCAATGTGCCAAAAGCCTCTTTGACCTATGTTGCCACCTGTGATGATATTGTACATGTTAATTCTTGATCTTTACCCACTGGGATAAGATCCAGATTAAGAAGTCTTTGAATGCCCCACGTAAATGAGGGGTGGCGGCAGAGCTGTAAGCACAAGCTGGGGGAAGTGTTCCTTGGTTGCTTGTGCAGTGCTAAAGATTGTGCTGCACAATCTAGTCCATTACAACTCGGGAGAAAACCGCTTGTAGACGGCTTGATTGTAATCATAGAGTTAAAGAGTGATACAGTGTGCTTGACCACACCGGCCAACATTGTCCCAGCTACTCTAGTCCCACCTGCCAGCATTTGGCCCATATCCCTCCAAACCTGTCCTATCCATGTACCTGTCTTAACTGCTTCTTAAATGTTGGATTAGTCCCAGCCTCGACTACCTACTCTGGCAGCTTGGTCCATACACCCACCACCCTCTGTGTAGAAAAAGTTACCCCTCAGATTCCTATTAAATCTTTTCCCCTTCACCTTAAACCTATGTCCTCTAGTCCTCGATTCACCTACTCTGGGCAAGAGACTGTGCATCTACCCGATCTATTCCTCTCATGATCTTATACACCTCTGTAAGATCATGTGTAGTCTTTCCGTCGACTGGAATGTGCGCAACAAAAAGGCTTTTCAATGTACCTCAGTACACGTGACAATGATCAACTGAGCTAAAGGTGAATTTACCACAGTGATAATTCCTATGCTAAACCACAAAAATAATGGTGTCATTTAAGTTGAATTTAAATCCTTTCAATTGACAGCGAGATCATCACAATGTAATTGTTGTTTTAAATGATCGAGAGTGCATTTCAGGTGCAGATCTGATCGGCACTGCTTTCAACCAGTGCCTCTTATCTCTTTGGTACACAAAAATGCTGGAGAAACTCAGCGGGTGCAGCAGCATCTATGGAGCGAAGGAAATAGGCGACGTTTCGGGCCGAAACCCAAAAGGGTTTCGGCCCGAAACGGCGCCTATTTCCTTCGCTCCATAGATGCTGCTGCACCCGCTGAGTTTCTCCAGCATTTTTGTGTACCTTCGACCTTCCAGCATCTGCAGTTCCTTCTTGAACACCTCTTATCTCTTTGTTTTCTATCTGAAAGTCTGAAAGTACTGAGGCTTTTAATCGATTGAAGGCCAACCACACTCGCCAGCATTCATTATAAGCCACTTGGTACATTGCGTTGTAAAACTTGGAACTAACGTAATGTAGACATGTCTGTTTTGGGGCTCCAATAGATATACACACATATATACATACATACATACATACATACATACACAAATTTTTTAATTTTATTTTTTAAATTCTATTTTATTTTTAATATGTTTTATTATTTATTATTTATTTATTTTTATGATACTGACTGTAAAGGGAAATTCATTTCGTTGTCTCTAATTGAGACAATGACAATAAATTTGAATACAATATATATTGAGAAAACACAAACGGGTGGCGCAGTGGTAGAGTTGCTGCCTTATGGCACCAGTGACCGGGTTCAATACCAGCCACTGGAGCGGTCTGTACGGAGTTTGTCCGTCCCCCCCTGTGACTGCGTGGGTTTTGTCCGGGTGCTCCGGTTTCCTCCCACACTCCAAAGACGTGCATGGTTTGTAGGTTCTTTGCCTTCTGCAAATTGTTCCTGGTGTGCCGGATAGAACCAGTGTACTGGTGACCGTTGGTTGGCATAGGCTCGACCAACTCTTGGACAGTTGTATATCTAAACTAAAAGAAAAAAAGAAATACATATATGATCAGACGCACTTCTGATAGAAAATATGTCTTGGATATGCTGCCTTTATAATACTGGCAGATGTCTTTGCTAATAAAGATTCCATTGGTATGTTTTAAAAAACATAGACGAATAGGTGATGGAGTAGGCCATTCGGCCCTTTGGGCCAGCACCGCCATTCAATATGATCATGACTGATCATCCAAAATCAGTACCCCATTCCTGCTTTTTCCCCGATATCCCTCGATTTCTTTAGTCCTAAGAGCTGATTCTAACTCTCTCTTGAAACCATCCAGTGAATTGGCCTCCACTACCTTCTGTGGCAGAGAATGTTTTGCACAGTACCTCAGTATAGTGACAATAAACTCAACTCAACTGGTCTCAGCAGTATGGTACTGATTGTGCACTGCACTGTTAGAGGTGCAGCCCTTTAGATGAATCAAAGACCTGTTTCCCTTATCATCGTTACTTTTTTGCATATCTTTCATTCATTTGTTCATTTCATTTGATTACATCAGAGGTGCGTCTGATCGTATATACATGTCACCGTCAATATCTCTCGTTTCCCTTTTCCCCCGACTCATTCTGAAGAGGGGTCTCGACCCGATACATCACCGATTCCTTCTCCCCAGACATGCTGCCTGTCCCACTGAGTTTTGTGTGCCCATCTTCGCTTGAAACCAGCATCTGCAGTTAATTTCTACACAATCAATACACCATCGTTCTTAGGGGACATTATTTTACAGTCAAGCTGGGAAATTCTCACCCAGACTATAATTATTTCTGTCCAAAACTGTTTAACAAAAAAAAATGTTTAGATGAATGGCTGTTTGTAAATATGTTGTGCACAAAGTGAGGACCAAGCTTCCACCATTACGCCATTCATCACAAAGTACTTAATTAACTTGCTATAAAAGTCAAGAAATACAGAAATATCTCCTCTATTTCAAACCCCTACAAACATATATCCTAGGTTTTTTTTTACTGTTTGTCCAACTGTTGTGATAACTGGAAAATATTTTTAAAGAGATGTTGATGTGCACTTGGGTGAACATTTTATTGAATTTAGACAATAGGTGCAGGAGTAGGCCATTCGGCCCTCCATGCTAGCACCGCCATTCAATATGATCATGGCTGATCATCCACAATCAGTACCCCGTTCCTGCCTTCTCCCCATATCCCCTGACTCCGCTATTTTTAAGAGCCGTGTCTCGCTCTCTCTTGAAAGTATCCAGAGAACCGGCCTCCACCGCCCTCTAAGGCAGAGAATTCCACAGACTCACAACTCTCTGTTTAAAAAGTGTTTCCTCATCTCCGTTCTAAATGGCTTACCCCTTATTCTTAAACTGTGGCCCCTGGTTCTAGACTCCCCCAACATCGGGAACATGTTTCCTGCCTCCTGTCCAAACCCTTAATAATCTTATATGTTTCAATAAGATTTCCTCTCATCCTTCTAAAATCCAGAGTATACAAGCCCAGCCGCTCCATTCTGTCAGCATATGACAGTCCCGCCATCCCGGGAATTAACCAAAATACGCCGCACTCCCTCAATAGCAAGAATGTCCTTCCTCAAATTGGGGGACCAAAACTGCACACAATACTCCAGGTGTGGTCACACTAGGGCCCTGTACAACTGCAGAAGGGCCTCTTTGCTCCTATACTCAACTACTCTTGTTATGAAGGCCAACATGCCATTTGTTTTCTTCACTGCCTGCTGTACCTGCATGCTTACTTTCATTGACTGATGAACAAGGACCCCCCGATCCCGTTGTACTTCCCCTATTCCCACTTGACACCATTTAGATAGTCATCTGCCTTCCTGTTTCTGCTACCAAAGTGGATAACCTCGCATTTATCCACATTAAACTGCATCTGCCATGCATCTGCCCACTCACCCAACCTATCCAAGTCACCCTGTATTCTCATAGCATCCTCCTCACAGATCACACTGCCACCCAGCTGTGTCATCTGCAAATTTGCTAATGTTACGTTGAATCCCTTCATCAAAATCATTGATGTATATTGTAAATAGCTGCGGTCCCAGCTCCGAGCCTTGCAGTACCCCACTAGTCACTGCCTGCCATTCTGAAAGGGACCCGTTAATCCCTACTCTTTGTTTCCTGTCTGCCAACCAATTTTTTATCCATGTCAGCACTCTACCCCTAATACCATGTGCCCTAATATTGCCCACTAATCTCCTATGTGGGACCTTATCAAATGCTTTCGGAAAGTCCAGGTACACTACATCCACTGGCCTTGTTCATTTTCCTAGTTACATCCCCAAAGAATTCCAGAAGGTTAGTCAAGCATGATTTCCCATTCGTAAATCCATTCTGACTCGGACCGATCCTGTTACTGCTATTCAAATGTGCCGCTATTTCATCTATAGACTCAGGAACTGATCCTGATTCTATAGAACATTGTAAAATTATCACCAATGCATCCACGTTTTCTAGAGCCACTTATCTTAAGCAGACCATCAGGCCCTGGGGATTTATCAGCCTTCAATGCCATCAGTCTACCCAACACCATTTCCGGCCTAATGTGTATTTCCTACAGTTCCTCCGTCACCCCAGATCCTCCGGCCATTAGTACATCAGGAAGATTGTTTGTGTCCTTAGTGAAGACAGATCCAAAGTACCTGTTCAACTCATCTTCCATTTCCTTGTTCCCCATTATAAATTTGTCTTTTTCAGTCTTCAAGGGTCCAACTTTGATCTTAACTAATTCTTTCCTATTCACATACCTAAAGAAGCTTTTACTACCCTCCTTTATATTCTTGGCTAGCTTACCTTCGTACCTCATCTCTTCTCCCCGTATTGCCTTTTTAGTTACCTTCTGTTGCTCTTTAAACATTACCCAATCCTCTTGCTTCCCGCTCATCTCTGCTATGTTGTACTTCTTCTCTTTTATTTTTATACTGTCCCTGACGTCCCTTGTCAGCCACGGTCGCCCCTTACTCCCCTTGGAATCTTTCTTCCTCTTTGGAATGAAATAGAAATTTAAAGATATCGTGTGGAAACAGGCCCTTCGACCCACCGAGTCCATGCTGACCAGAGATCACCCCATACACCAGCACTAACCTACACACTAGGGACAATTTACAATTTGTTCCATAGTCTATCAATCTACAAACCCGCACGTCTTTGGAGTGTGGGAGGAAAGCGGAGAAAACCTAAGCAGGTCATGGGGAGAATGTACAAACTCTGTACGGACAGCACCCATAGTCGGGATTGAACCCGGGTCTCTGGCGCTGTGAGGCACCAGACCATTGCATACAGGTGGCACAGCGGTGGAGTTGCTGCCACCGTGCCCGCCTGAATACAATGGTCTGTTCCTAGTATTTCTTTGTCAAATAGTGGAAGTTTGTGTTCTTCTAAAGTGTACGTTCAACTCTTGTACTGCGTTGAATGGTCGCGTAACTGTGAATCTGTTTTTTATTCTGCCAGTGTGATAACTGTGGCACGGAGCCGATTCTTGGACTACGGTGGCATTGCCAAGACTGCCCACAGGACAGCTCGGTGGATTTCTGTGACAGTTGCTCTGACTGGTAAGTTATCCTGTATCCGTGCACTGCGTGCGGCTGGATTGTAATTAAGAATAAGGGGGTAAGCCGTTTGGAACGGAGACGAGGAAACACTTTTTCACCCAGAGAGTTGTGAGTGTGTGGAATTCTCTGCCTCAGAGGGCGGGTGGAGGCCGGTTCTCTGGATACTTTCAAGAGAGAGCTAGATAGGTCTCTTAAAGATAGCGGAGTCAGGGGATATGGGGAGAAGGCAGGAACGGGGTACTGATTGGGGATGATCAGCCATGATTACATTGAATGGCGGTGCTGGCACGATGGGCCGAATGGCCTACTCCTGCACCTGTTGTTTATTGTCTATTGCAATCATGTACAGTCTTTCCGCTGACTGGATGGCACGCAACAAAAAGCATTTCACTGTACCTCGGAACACGTGACAATAAACCAAGCCATTCCATGCCATTCCAGTTACATACGCTGAACTGCCGATCAGTCAAGTTAGTGCTTCCACAATCTCTGTTAAAGAAGGCGACATTGCAATCTATACGGAGAATCATTTGAAACACGCAGGGGGCCTTGGACCTTTCTATCAGAGATAGCAAAGATGGTTAACAAGGTTTACAGCAGGATCCTGACCAGGTGGGCTGAGGAATGATTCATATAACCATATAACAATTACAGCACAGAAACAGGCCATCTCGGCCCTTCAAGTCCGTGCCGAACACTTATTTTCCCCTAGTCCCATCTACCTGCACTCAGACCATAACCCTCCATTCCTTTCCCGTCCATATACCTATCCAATTTATTTTTAAATGATAAAATCGAACCTGCCTCCACCACTTCCACTGGAAGCTCATTCCACACAGCCACCACATGAGGAGTAAAGAAGCTCCCCCTCATGTTACCCCTAAACTTCTGTCCCTGAATTCTCAAGTCATGTCCTCTTGTTTGAATCGTCCCTACTCTCAGTGGGAAAAGCTTATCCACGTCAACTCTGTCTATCCCTCTCATCATTTTAAAGACCTCTATCAAGTCCCCTCTTAACCTTCTGCGCTCCAAAGAATAAAGACCTAACTTGTTCAACCTTTCTCTGTAACGTAGTTGCTGAAACCCAGGCAACATTCTAGTAAATCTCCTCTGTACTCTCTATATTTTGTTGACATCCTTCCTATAATTAGGCGACCAAAATTGTACACCATACGCCAGAATTGGCCTCACCAATGCCTTGTGGGGTTTAATGCAAGTAAGTGTGATGCATTGCATTTTGGGTAGTCACACCAGGCCTGGGCCTTCACAGAGTGACCCAGTGTCTCATTCCTTTGTGTATTCTGCCACAATGCCAAGTATCCCAGAAAATGGAATCCCCCGATCTGATAACCTTGCATCAATGTCATCTTACTTACACTGTCGGTTAGCACCTGTGGAGGGAAATGTTAGAGATACAGGGTGAAACCAGGCTCCCATTGTTCCACCGAGCCAGCACCGCCGCACTGTACACTAGTTCTATCCTACTGCCCCCCATATGCCAATTAACCCACAGCACCCGCCCGTCTTTGGAATGAGGGAGGAAGCCGCAGCACCCGGAGAAAACACTCACGGTCACGGGGAGAGCGTACAAACTGTGTGGAGACGACACCTGTAGTCGGGGTCAACCCCGGGTCTCTGGCGCTGTGAGGCAGCGACTACCGCTGCTCCACCGTGGAATAGTCGGCTTTAGTGTCTTCCATCTTCCATCTTCCTTTCCCATTGGATTCTGGAATCTGCAGCCTTCTGTTCTTCACTTATCACATGGCAGCCCCCATCGCTATCTCCATCTTCCCTGCCAATCCCTCCCTCCTCTCCAGCACCCACCTATCGCTCGCTAGCTCCTGCCCCTGCCTTCTCCCCATCTCTCTCTCCCATAGTGGTGACTTCCCATCGACTATTTCAATCCAGATTCATAAGTGACAGGAGCAGAATTCGACCCATCAACGTTTATTCCACCATTCAATCGTGGCTGATCTATCTTTCCCTCTCAACCCCATTCTCCTCCCTTCCCCCCATAACCTCTGACACCCGCACTGATCAACAATGTATTCATCTCTGCCAAAAATATCCATTGACGGCCTCCACGGCAATGAATTTGATAGATTCACCACCCTCTGACGAAAGAAATTCCTCCTGTTCCTATGTTCACGTTCTGGTGAAGGAATATTAGTTTTTATTTCTTAGTTTATTGATGTTTATGTTTTAGAGCTTACCAGCAGCAATATGTTCTAATCTGGGCACAGCCCCGAGGGAAGGTTGTATAGATGTGGGAGCTCGAGTTCATCCATTACCTTCACAGTATGTGTGTGTGTGTGATGTATATTCTAAATGATTGGAACTGACCTGGGCTTAAATTGCAATTTCAAAGTGTGTACAGCGGCATGGTGGTGCAGCGGTAGAGTTGCTGCTGTGCAGCACATTGGGCCTGGGTTACATCCTGACTGCGGATGCTGTCTGCACAGATTTTGTACGTTTTCCCCCTGTGACCCGCGTGGGTTTTCTCCGGGTGCTCTGGCTTCCTCCCACACTCCAAAGACGTGCGGGTTTGTAAGTTTGGTAAAAATTGTGAATTGTCCCCCAGTGTGCCGGACAGTGTTAGTGTGCGGGGATCGCTGGTCGGCACGGACTCAGTGGGCTGAAGGGCCTGTTTCCTCGCTGTTTCTCTGACATTCGGTTTAGTTTAGAGATACAGCACGGAAACAGACCCTTTGACCAACCGAGTCTGCGCCGACCAGCGATCCCCGTACACTAACGCTATGGGGACAATTATAATTTTTACCAAAGCCAATTAACCTGCATGTCTGGAGTGTGGGAGGAAACCGAGGCACCCGGAGAAAACCCACGCATAGAAACATACTGCAGAAACATAGAGAATAAGTGCAGGAGTAGACCATTTGGCCCTTTGAGCAGCACCGCCATTCAATAAGATCAGGACTGATCATCCAGAAACAATAGCCTTCTACGCAGTCACAGGGAGAACATACAAAATCTATACAGACAGCACCCATAGTCAGGATCGAATCCGGGTCCCTGGTGACGTAAAGCCCCTGTCCCACTTACGTGTCCTTGGCACGCTAATTATGCGACCTCGTGGTTGCATTGAGGCGCGACGGTCGCGTGCGTCTTCATTCGACCGCACAGCCGTCTGGAGCATGTGACGTCATTTGAAGACGGACACAAAATGCAGGAGTAACTCAGCGGGGCAGGCAGCATCTCTGGAGAGAAGGAATGGGTGATGTTTCGGGTCGAGACCCTTCTTCAGTCTGAAAGATTTAGTTCGGTACAAAATTCCGGAGCACAACTCCGTACCGCTCCGCGCTTCTCAGTGGGACCGGCCCTGCGCGGCTACACGATGCCCGTGCGTCTCAACGCGACCACAAGGTAGCGTAATTTGCGTGCCAAGGACACGTAAGTGGGACAGGGACTTAAGGCACCAGACCATTGCATACAGGCTGGTCTGTCCCTTCGATTTCTTGGTCAAATATTGGTTCCTGCAATGGTTTTCCTTGTAAAGTTAGTGTTCTTCTAAAGTAACTCTACCGCTGCGCCACCATGCCAACTCTAGTAAAGTCTATTGAACCTGGGCTTAATTTCCAATTTCATATCTTATGTGGTTGGTGTCTCCTCTCTCTCTCTCTCTCTCTCTCTCTCTCTCTCTCTGCAGCCTATACGAAACAGAGAATCACAGGAGTGACCATCAGTTGGACCCGGTCTTCAGAACTGAGACATTTCTGGACAGAGATTACTGCATGTCTCGGGACACTAGCTACAATTACCTTGACCCTAACTACTTCCCAGCAAACAGATGACAGCACGGGCACGGTTTGGGCGGAAGGAAACAAACTCCCCTGGGGGGGTGATTTCAACTCTTCAGTGCAGCACAGAAACAAAAGGCTTCACTTGTCGATTCCATGCACAGATCAGAAGGGTCCTGCTGCTGTTCCACACGTGCCCACGACTGACGGCGGCACTCGGCAACCTCAACTAAGGGCCCCCGTGGCCCCAACGCCCCACATTTATCATTCAACGGCAGCTGAACATTCCGCACTTACAGTAGCTTTCCTCCACATGCCTTTCACACTCTCTATCTCATCATCTCTTTCCCTGTGTCTCACTCTCCCTTTCTGTCCCTGTGAACCACTCTCTCCGTCTGTCTCTATCTCTGCCTCTATCTCTATCTCTGTCTCTCTCTCTCTCTCTCTCTCTCTCTCTCTCTCTGTGTTTCTCGCTCTCTCTCTCTCTCTGTTTCTCTCTGTCTCTCTCTGTCTCTGCCTCTGTCTGTCTCTGTCTCTGTCTCTCTCTCTCTCTCTCTCTCTCTCTCTCTCTCTCTCTCTCTCACTCTGTCTCTCTCCCTATCTCTCTCTCTCCCTGTGTCTCACTCTCCCTTTCTCTCTTTCTCTCTTTGCGATCGATCCACTCTCTCTCCGCGATCCACTCTCTCTCTCTCTCTGTCTCTCTCTTTCTCTCTCTGTCTTTGTTTGCCTCTGTCTCTCTGTGTGCCTCCTTCTCTGTCTGTCTCCTTCTATGTGTGTTTCTCACTCCTTGTGTCTCTGTCTGTCTCTCTCTCTCTCTGTCTCTCTGTCTTGCTCTCATGCTCTCCCACTCTCTCTCCACTTTCTCTCTCTCCCACTCTCTCTCTCTCTCTGTCTCTCTGTCTTGCTCTCGTGCTCTCCCACTCCACTTTCTCTCTCCACTTTCTCTCTCTCTCTGCCCCTCACACACACAATGTTCAGTTGCTAATGCCGACATATTTGGAGGAGGAGGAAGGACAGACAAGATGGGCGCGGGTTGCAGCGCCCGGTTATTTTAATTCCAAAGTCGAGATCGGTTTCTGTGACAATGACGGTCCTCTTAATCACGACGTGATGTAGATAAATGTCTCTGTAGACGAGTATTTCTTCACCCACATGATGCGTTAGATTTGCTATTATGTCGTGTAGTGTATAGTCCTATCTGCACAAAAGGGGGGCAGCGTTTTAGTGTTGGGAAGGAAGTTTTAAAAAAATTATGTTTTACACACGAGGGAGGGAGGGAGGGAGGGAGACGAGTGTGCGGAGTTTAACAATCCGGTAAAGCTGACGTTCGGGGAGCGTGGTTGCGACCTGCCGTGCTGGGTCTGCCCAACCTAACCGGGGACGGCGGCGGCGGCTTCCTGCCTAGTCGACCTCTCAGTCCCTCCCCCCCCCCCCCGAGCGACAGCGCAAAGCGCTACGCGACTCGGGGAACGAGAAAACTAAAACCTGACCCGCACTCCCATTGCTCCTCCACCTCCTCCTCCCACTCCCCACAAAAAACAAAGCTGCACACATGAAGTTGTCGGTGGAAGTGCTTTTTTTTTTTTAGATGTAATGTGATATAAAACGACATGTGTAACGTGTACAAAAATATGGTGAATAAAGTACAGTGGTAGCAACAGTGTACATCAATGTATACAGTATATATAATGCGTGTGTGTGTGTGTGTGCTTGTATACACACTCCCTCACACATGCACACACCCTCTCCAAATTCAGTAGAACCCCTTCGAATGAGAGCCGGCCCCCATAACTCATTAACAAAACTGCCTATCGACGATAATCAAGTATTATTAACAAATTCCCTCTTTTTTGTAGTCTGCACAGAAGCTGTGTTTGCTGAGAGATTGTATTTTTACTATGTATTTAAGTGATTGACTGAGATTAGCCAGCGGTGAGCACCAGGGTCGGCTGCAGATGTTTTTACTCCTAGTTCTTGGGCATTGAATAGAACATTTTTGTACGGTTTCAGTTTTTTTTTTCTGGCCTCATATCTGTGTGTATGCAACATGTTCTTATACAGATCTATACAACTGTCGGGAGAGCTGTGCGAAATAAAGACCATGTGGAACTAGTCTCCGTGTGTGATAGTTCCTGCCTTCCCGCTCACCAGCTGACACCTCATCTGAAATCGGAACCCGAAACGTCACCCGTTCCTTCTCCCCAGAGATGCTGCCTGTCATAGAAACATAGAAACATAGAAAATAGGTGCAGGAGTAGGCCATTCGGCCCTTCGAGCCTGCACCGCCATTCAATATGATCATGGCTAATCATCCAACTCAGTATCCTGTACCTGCCTTCTCTCCATCCCTTTAGCCACAAGGGCCACATCTAACTCCCTCTTAAATATAGCCAATGAACTGGCCTCAACTACCTTCTGTGGCAGAGAATTCCAGAGATTCACCACTCTCTGTGTGTGAAAAATGTCCCGAAACGTTGCCTATTTCCTTCGCTCCATAGATGCTGCCGCACCCGCTGAGTTTCTCCAGCGTTTTTGTCTACCTTTGACTTTCTTAAACGCTGGGATAGCCCCAGCCTCAACTACCTCCTCTGGCAGCTCGTTCCACACACCCGGTACTAGGCAGGTACTATAATGACAAAGGTTGTAACTGAACGGAAACCTCTGGAGACTTTGCGCCCCACCCAAGGTTCCCGGAGGTTGCAGGTGGTTGCCGGAGGTTGCAGGTGGTTGCCGGAGGTTGCAGGTGGTTGCCGGAGGTTGCAGGTAGGGAGACTGACAAAAACCTCCGGGAACCGCACAGAAACCTTGGGTGGGGCGCAAAGTCTCCAGAGGTTTCCGTTCAGGTTTCCTAAGTGGGACAGGGGCATAAGATTAGATTAGATTCCTTTATTTGTCATTCAGACCTTTCGGTCTGAACGAAATGTTGTTGCCTGCAGTCATACATATAATAATAAATAACAAAACACACTATAAACACAAATCAACACCCACCACAGTAAGTCACCAGGCACCTCCTCACTGATGTAGGCAAAAGTCTTAAAGTCACTGTCTCTTCCCTCCTTATTCTCCCTCTACGCTGAGGCGATATGTTGAGACCCCACCGGGCGATGGTATGTCAGTCCTGCGGCTCAACCGAGCTCTGCGAACGGGCTGGTTCAAGCTCCGCGGCCCGCGGTGGCTGAAGCTGCCGCCCTCCAGTCCAGCGGACACAGCTGTTGCCGCGGTAGCTCCGGAAACAGGCACCAGCCTGTGACCTGTGAGCTCCCGACGATGTCGTCCACTGGCCCGCGGCCGAGCCCCGGATTCAGGTCGCCGTCGCCAGAACGCCGCCTCAGCCACCGGAGCACCGCCTCAGCCCCGAGTCGGGCCGCCACAGCCACCGGAACGCCGCCACAGCGAATTCGGCCAGCCTCGTGTTGGTAAGTCCCATCTGGCTCTGTTTCCGGAGCCTCGGGGTCGGTCGCAGTTGGAGGCCGCCAGCTCCGCCATTAGGCCTCAGCGCAGACGGAGGCAGAGAAGGGGGATACGACAAGAAGAGTCGCATTCCCCCGAAGGAAGAGACAAGAAAACGTGTTCCACACACACATAGCACAACCTAATATCCGGAAGTGGCGGCGCTGGTGAACGGCTGCAGCTCGCCTGCAGTCCGTTTGTTTTTACTTTTTTGTGTTGTTTTTTTCGTTTTGTCTAGCTAAGTTTTTGGTTTTTTAGGTTGTGTTTATGTGTGTGGGGGGTGGGGGGTTGAAACAGGGCTTGCTGTCTCTCCCTTCGGGGGAATGCGACTTTTATGTCGTATCCCCCTTCTCTGCCTCCTTCTGCGCTGAGGCCTAATGGCGGAGCTGGCGACCTGGAGGCAGCCTGTCAGGACTCGCCCTGGGCTCGTTCCCGTGAGGGCGGCCCAGCTCGGGGCTGGAACGCTCCCGTGAGGGCGGCCTGGCGAGGGGCTGAGACGCTTCCTTGTGGGCGACCCAGACCGAGGGAAACGGCACTCCCGTCGGGGCGGCCCAGCTCGAGGGTAACGGCGCTCCCATGAGGTCGGCCTGGCGCGGGGCTGAGACGCTCACATGAGGGCGACCCGGCTCGGGGCTGGAACGGTGCTCTGGTGGCTGAGACGGCGTTCTGGCGGCGGTGACCTGAGTCCGGGGCTCGGCCGCGGGCCAGTGGACGACATCGTCGGGAGCTCACAGGTCACAGGCTGGTGCCTGTTTCCGGAGCTACCGCGGCAACAGCTGTGTCCGCTGGACTGGAGGGCGGCAGCTTCGACCACCCCGGGCCGCGGTGTTTGAGCCGGCCCGTTCGCGGGGTTCGGTGAGCGGCGGGACTGACTTACCATCGCCCGGTGGGGGTATCGCCCCAGCGCAGAGGGAGAAGAGGAGGGTAGAGACTGCAGCCCTAAGATTTTTGCCTCCATCACAGTGAGGAGGTGCTTGGAGAACTCACTGTGGTGGATGTTAATTTGTGTTTATTGTCTGTTCTGTTGTCTATTATTGTATGTATGACTGCAGGCACGACATTTCGTTCAGACTGAAAGGTCTGAATGACAATAAAGGAAATTCAATTCAATTCAATATACTAAAATTTAACTAAAACAAGACAAAAAAAACAACAACAAAAAACTGCCCAAGTGAAATATGAGGTGCTTCTCCCCCAATTTACGTGTGGCCTCACTCTGGCCATGGCGGAGGCCCACCACCAATAGGTCAGTGTGGAAATGGGAAGGGGAGTTAAAATAACCATATATAACCATATAACAATTACAGCACGGAAACAGGCCATCTCGGCCCTACAAGTCCGTGCCGAACAATTATTTTCCCTTAGTCCCACCTGCCTGCACTCAGACCATAACCCTCCATTCCTTTCCCGTCCATATGCCTATCCAATTTATTTTTAAATGATACCAACGAACCTGCCTCCACCACTTCCACTGGAAGCTCATTCCACACAGCTACCACTCTCTGAGTAAAGAAGTTCCCCCTCATGTTACCCCTAAACTTCTGTCCCTTAATTCTGAAGTCAAGTCCTCTTGTTTGAATCTTCCCTATTCTCAAAGGGAAAAGCTTATCCACATCAACTCTGTCTATCCCTCTCATCATTTTAAAGACCTCTATCAAGTCCCCCCTTAACCTTCTGCGTTCCAGAGAATAAAGACCTAACTTATTCAACCTTTCTCTGTAACTTAGTTGTTGAAACCCAGGCAACATTCTAGTAAATCTCCTCTGTACTCTCTCTATTTTGTTGACATCCTTCCTATAATTGGGCGACCAAAATTGTACACCATACTCCAGAATTGGTCTCACCAATGCCTTATACAATTTTAACATTACATCCCAGCTTCTATACTCAATGCTCTGATTTATAAAGGCTAGCATATCAAAAGCTTTCTTTACCACCCTATCTATATGAGATTCCACCTTCAAGGAACTGCACGGTTATTCCCAGATCCCTCTGTTCAACTGCATTCTTTAATTCCCTACCATTTACCATGTACGTCCTATTTTGATTTGTCCTGCCAAGGTGTAGCACCTCACATTTATCAGCATTAAACTCCATCTGCCATCTTTCAGCCCATTCTTCCAAATGGCCTAAATCACTCTGTAGACTTTGGAAATCCCCTTCATTATCCACAACACCCCCTATCTTGGTATCATCTGCATACTTACTAATCCAATTTACCACACCTTCATCCAGATCATTGATGTACATGACAAACAACAAAGGACCCAACACAGATCCCTGTGGCACCCCACTAGTCACCTGCCTCCAACCTGACAAACAACCATCCACCATTACCCTCTGGCGTCTCCCATTCAGCCACTGTTGAATCCATCTTGCTACTCCTGCATTTATACCCAACAGTTGAACCTTCTTAACCAACCTTCCGTGAGGAACCTTGTCAAAGGCCTTACTAAAGTCCATATATACAACATCCACTGCTTTACCCTCGTCAATTTCCCTAGTAACCTCTTCAAAAAATTCAAGAAGATTAGTCAAACATGACCTTCCAGGCACAAATCCATGTTGACTGTTCCTAATCAGACCCTGTTTATCCAGATGCTTATATATATTATCTCTAAGTATCTTTTCCATTAATTTGCCCACCACTGAAGTCAAACTAACAGGTCTATAATTGCTAGGTTTACTCTTAGAACCCTTTTTAAACAATGGAACAACATGCGCAGTACGCCATTCCTCGGGGACTATTCCCGTTTCTAATGACATTTGAAATATTTCTGTCATAGCCCCGGCTATTTCTACACTAACTTCCCTCAATGTCCTAGGGAATATCCTGTCAGGACCTGGAGACTTATCCACTTTTATATTTTTCAAAAGTGTCAGTACTTCTTTTACTTTGAAACTCATAGTATCCATAGCTACTCTACTAGTTTCCCTTACCTCACATAATTTAATATCCTTCTCCTTGGTGAATACCGAAGAAAAAAAATTGTTCTATATCTCCCCTATCTCTTTTGGCTCTGCAGATAGCTGTCCACTCTGTCTCTCCAATGGACCAATTTTATCCCTCGTTATCCTTTTGCTATTAATATAGCTGTAGAAACCCTTTGGATTTACTTTCACCTTACTTGCCAAAGCAACATCATGTCTTCTTTTAGCTTTTCTAATTTCTTTCTTAAGATTCTTTTTACATTCCTTATACTCCTCAAGCACCTCATTTACTCCATGCTGCCTATAATTATTGTAGATCTCCCTCTTTTTCCGAACAAGATGTCCAATTTCCCTTGAAAACCAGGGCTCTTTCCAATTTTTACTGTTGCCTTTCAACCGAACAGGAACATAAAGATTCTGTACTCTTAAAATTTCCCCTTTAAATGTCCACCATTTCTCTTCTACATCTTTCCCATAAAACAAAATGTCCCAGTCCACTCCTTTTAAATCATCTCGCATCTCCTCAAAGTTAGCCTTTCTCCAATCAAAAATCACAACCCTAGGTCCGGTTCTGACCCTCTCCATAATTATATTGAAACTAATGGTATTGTGATCACTGGACCCGAAGTGCTCCCCAACGCATACCTCTGCCACCTGACCCGTCTCATTTCCTAACAGGAGGTCCAGCACTGCCCCTCCTCTAGTAGGTACCTCTATGTATTGCTGCAAAAAACTATCCTGCACACATTTTACAAACTCCAAACCATCCAGCCCATTTACAGAATGTGTTTCCCAGTCTATGTGTGGAAAGTTGAAATCTCCCACAATCACTACCTTGTGCTTACTACTAATATCTGCGATCTCCTTACATATTTGCTCTTCCAATTCTCGCTCCCCATTTGGCGGTCTATAATACACCCCTGTAAGTGTTGCTACACCTTTCCCATTTCCACCCAAATAGCCTCCCTAGGTGAGCCCTCCAATCTATCCTGCCAAAGCACTGCTGTAATATCTTCCCTGACTAGCAATGCAACACCTCCACCTCTTGCCCCTCCAATTCTATCACACCTGAAGCTACGAAATCCTGGAATATTTAGTTCCAATCACAGCCCTCCTGCAACCATGTTTCACTGATCGCTACAACATCATACTTCCAGGTGTCAATCCAGGCTCTAAGCTCATCCACCTTTCTTACAATGCTCCTAGCATTAAAATATACACATTTAAGAAACCCACCCTCTCTTATTCTCTGTTTATTTCCTTTTTCTTCTTTCTCATCTTGTGTCCAAGTGCTTCCCTTTTCTGCTTCCTGCCTCCCATTCTGTCTACTAGCTTTCTCTATTTGAGTCCCTCGCCCCAACCATTCTAGTTTAAAGTCTCCCCAGTAGCCTTTGCAAATTTCCCCGCCAGGATATTGGTCCCCCTCGGGTTCAAGTGCAACCCATCCTTTCTGTACAGGTCCCACCTTCCCCAAAAGAAGCCCCAATGATCCAGAAACTTGAATCCCTGCCCTCTGCACCAGTCTTTCAGCCACGCATTTATCCTCCACCTCGCTCCATTCCTACTCTCACTGTCTCGTGGCACAGGCAGTAATCCTGAGATTGTTACCTTTTTGATCCTTTTCCTTAACTCTCCTCCCAACACCCTAAATCCTCCCTTCAGGACCTCTTCCCTTTTTTTACCTATGTCATTGGTACCAATATGTACCACGACCTCAGGCTCCTCTCCCTCTGATTTCAGGATATCTTGGACGCGTTGAGACACGTCCGAGACCGTGGCACCAGGGAGGCAGACCACCATCCTGGTCTCCCGACTGCATCCACAGAATTGCCTATCCGACCCCCTAACAATAGAGTCCCCAATTACTATTGCCCTCTTCTTTTTGTCCCTACCTTTCGGAGCAACAGGACCGGTCTCTGTGCTGGAGGCCCATCCGCTGTCGCTACCCCCGGGTAGGCTGTCACCCCCATCCGTACTCAAACAGGAGTACTTATTTGCAAGTTGTACCGACATTGGAGTACTCACTCGTCCCTGCCTCTGCCCCTTGCCCTTCCTTAGCGTGACCCACATGTCTCTCTCCCGTGGTTTTGGAGTGACCACCTCCCTATAACTCCCCTCTATGACCTCCTCACTCTCCCTGACCAGACAGAGGTCACCGAGCTGCTGCTCCAGGATCCTAATACGGTCCCTTAGGAGCCCCATCTCGCTGCACCTGGTGCAGATGTGGACGTCTGGAGGGCCATCCGACACCATGACCTCCCACATCTGACATCCCAAACAGTACACTGCTCTGGCTGTCATTCTCTCGCCTTACCCTGGATCCGATACAAGTATAATACAATAGAAACTGCTGGGAGAAATCAGCAGGTATCTGACTGACAACAGCTGCTCCCTCTTGACCTTTAAACTGTACCTTTATTATATAAACAAAAAGCACTGTACCTTTACTAAAGCGCTGTATCTTTAGCCCACTGTACCTTTAGCCCACTGTACCTTTAACCCACTGTACCTTTAGCCCACAGTACCCTTGGCTCACTGTACCTTTACTAAAGCACTGTACCTTTAGCCAGAAAGCAGAAATGCTAACCTGAGGTTGCACCCAATTAGCTGCTTCCTCTAGTCTGCTTCCACCAGAACCCTCCCTATGAAGTGTGGAACGTTACAGATTTCGGTAAAAGCCCTGACCCTCCTCCACTCGCTCCAACGGTTCCCGGGCCTCTGTGAAAGAAAGCCCCGGTTACTGAAATGAAAGATGAACCAGCAACTGCAGGTCTTTGCTTCTACAGTGTATAACATGTGCTGTCAGATACATCACTATAGATTATAACAAGAAATGTAATCAATGCAGAACTGCAGTGAACTTGATTTGCAGATATTCATTTTAATCAGTGCGACAATACTTTGGATTACGGTTTGTACCGACTCGTGTTACATCCATGTCATGTTGCAAACACTCTCATGAAGCAGTCTGGGACAGTTTTCTGAATGAAAGTCACACTGAATGAAGGTGGATGCAAGCTGCTGTTGTAAGTAGATGGCTTGTTCAGGTGGTCTGCCTAGTACCATTGGGCAGAATGTCCTCTTAACATTGCCGTGACTGTGCTTTTCAGATCCTCAAGGGTGTCCTGTGACGTTTACTTTCCTCTCGGCAGGAATCTATCTAAGGCCACGTTGATCGTTCTGCTCTCGTGAGCAGCATCGATGGCGAAGCACATCTGCTGAAAGATTCTGTCCGCCTGTTCTTCTGCGTTTATCTGTCAAAACAGAGAGAGTTTACAGGACTCACCGACACCTTTGCAGTCAATGTTTAACATAGAAAAGTACAGAGCAGGAACAGCCCCTTCACTCCACACTGTCTTTGCTGTTTAGTGGTGCAGCTGGTAGCGGGTTCAATCCTGACCTGGAGTGCTGCCTGTGTGGAGTTTGCACGTTCTCCCTGTGACTGCATGGGTTTCATCCGGGTGCTCCGGATTCCCCCTCTCATCCTGAATAGATCGGGTAAATGCACAGAGTCTCTTGCCCAGAGTAAGGGAATCAAGAACCAGAGGGCAGAGTTTTAAGGTGAAGGGGGAAATATTTTGTAGAAATCTGAGGAGTAACTTTTTCACACAAAGGTATGGAATAAGCTGCCGGAGGAGGTAGTTGGGGCAGGGACTATTGCAACATTTAAGAGGCAACAGGTACTTGGATAGGACAGATTTGGAAGGATATGAACCAAATGCAGGCAAGTGGTGCTAGTGTAGATGGGACATGTGGAGATGGGGGCTCCCTCCGCCAGAGCCCAGCCTGTGAATGCGGAGCATTACAACAGACAGCCAACCGTGTCATCTCTGGGTGCCCGCTCTACCACCCACCAAATGGAGCTCAGGGCCTGGCAGACATTGACGCCAACAGAGACCACAACCTGACTGCTCAACGCCCGGCTTGAGATCGAACTATTCCTTTGGTTTATGTGTAATTTGCAAGAAAGATAAGGCTGGTACGGACAAGTTGGGCCGAAAGGCCTGTTTCCATGCTGTATGACTATGGTCCCAAAGACGTGCGGGTTTGTAAGTTAATTGGCTTCAAAAAGATCCCCCCTAGTGTATAGAGAATGGATGCGAAAGTGGGATAGCATAGAACGAGTGTGAACGGGTGATCGATAGTCGGTGCGGACTCAGTGGGCTGAAGGGCCTGTTTCCATGCCATATCTCTAAAACCTAAACTAAAGCTGCAATGAGCTTCAGGCTGTGCTGGAGGCTAAAGGGCCTGTCCCATCTTCACGACCTAATTCACAACCTTTTTTACTCGTGGACATTTTTCATCAGGCTAGAAAAAACGCCCCGACCTTCTTGATGCCACGAGTACCTACGACCAGCATCACGGCCTGCTACGACCTACCTACGACCTCGTGACGACCATGCTTCGAGTGTGAGTCAAGGGCAAATTCAGCAGAGGTCGTGAAAGTGGGACAGGCCCTTTAGGCAATACCTATTCTTTCTTTGCGCGTGAGACTGCTGTTCTTGTTTGAACACTGAGGTGGCGCTAGTGAGGCCCTGGCCGGGATGAAGCCCCAGCAGGGACTGTTCCACCAACTCTATTATCAATCAGCATTGTTTAAAAAAGACACAAAGTGCTGGAGTAACTCAGCGGGTCAGGCAGCATCTCTGGAGCACACGGACCGGTGACATTTCGGGTTGGGACCCTACTCTACCGCTGCGCCACCGTGCCGTTGTTGTTCTACAGCCAGGAACCTCGAGCCTATTTCATACCCAAGATAAGATTTCCTAGTTTTTACTACATTGTAGTTGTGGGATCTTGTGTGTGTCAGCCAGCCTTTTACTCTTCAACAACAGTGGTTCAATGGCACTTTTATTGTCTCACTAGACCAAGTGGGACCCGTCGGGTACCGTCCCCTCAACGGATGGTTGCGAGGGGAGGGGGCGACCTGTGGCGTCACACACACACTAACCACCCCCATTGATATTATATTAATATTACTCATTCACTCCTTTTACCCTATGCCCCGCCTTATCCACTCACGCATAGCCCCCAACTCGCAGGCGCGGTTAGAGAGGGAGGGGGATAGAGAGAGAGAGGGACACAGAGGCACAAAGAGGGACACACAGTCAGGGGAGCTTGCTGCTTTTGGAGCTGGGGTTTCCGAGGTGGGAGGGGGAGGGGGAGGGGGAGGGGAGGAGGGGGGGGGAGAGGGGAGGGAAGGGAGTGGGAGGGAAGGGGGAGAGAGAGGACGGTGGAGAGAGTGGGGGGAAGGAAGGGGAGGGAGGGCAGAAGGGGGAAGGGGATAGAGAGGAGGGGGGTGAAAGGGGGAGGAAGGGGGAAGGGAGGTGGAGGGGAGAGGGTGAGGTGGAGGAGGGCAGAGGGGTGGGGGGGAGAGGAGGGGGAGAGAGGGGAGAGGGGGCAAGGAATTAGTGCAGTTAAGTGAGAAACAATTAAATTCAATGCTATGGAAAAATGAAATTAACAATGAAATTCAATCAGATGCTTATCTAAAAAGCTTAGTCTTTGAAATGAACTGGTATCTTTATGAATTATACAGTGAAAGGAGACAGACAGATCAATTTTTTCAACATGAAGTCTTACACAAAAATTAATAGCTGAAAATGTAAAAAAGAGCTGTCTTTGAAAGTGATAGCCTGTCCCACGGTACGAGTTCATTCCAAGAGCTCTCCTGTGTATAAAAAAAAATCAAACTTGTGGTAAGCACGGAGAATAAACGTAGCGGGTACGTCGGAGCTCGGGGACGTCTCTTAGCGGCTCATAACGCTAACGGTAGGTACTCAGGAAGACTCGCTAACGGCAGGTAAGCACGGGAAGACTCGGGAAGATTTTTCAACATGTTGAAAAATGTACACGAGAGCCCCGAGTACCGACGAGCGGCCATTACCGTAAATCTCCGAGTTCGAATCAGGGCAAACTCGGGAGAACTCTTGGAATGGACTCGTACCGTGGGACAGGGGTTTTACTATTATCTTTAAGAATTAGTACACTTAGGTGAACAAAAAAACACGACAGTTTCGAAGTTAAAAAAGCAATGAAATTCAATCAGACGCTTATCTTGAGAGATATGGAATTCAGGACCCTGTTCTTCACAAACAAAGTCAGAATGACCGTTGGTGAAGGATTCGAAGAATGTTCTCAAAATGCTAGCGTGCATTGATGCGGACGGCAGCTCTCTGCAATTCGGGGGGAGGTGAGGGGGGGGGGGGGCAGCTGTGCCACGAGCAAAGGCATTGTGACGTCATACAGCTGGGCAGCGGTTATATTTGGGAAAAAAAGTCAGATTGGTGAACAATTTTAGTTAAAAACTCAGGAAATAATTAACCAAATTTTCAGAGCAGTGGAATTTTGAAATCATAAGGTAAATCTCTACCAAAATATGTAAAAATCTCCCCGTTTCGGCATCTGGTTTTCGAGGAGATGTGTTTTAAAGGCGAAATCACACACACACACGCACACACAGACACAGACACAGACACAGACACAGACACAGACACAGACAGACACAGACACAGACACACACACACACACACACACACAGAGTTTTAATATATAGATAGATGATGATATATGATGTGCAAAGTGCTAACACAGTGAACATCTTTATCTAATAAACTTGATTAGGTTTAGTTCATCTCAGGCCCCACACACAAAAAAAACAGGCCAGAATGATCTTGGGAATGAGTGGGTTAACATACGATGAGCGATTGAAGGCACTGGGCCTGAGTTTGCTGGAGTTCATGTGTTGAAACCAACTAAATAATGAAAGGCCTGGATAGAGTGGATGTGGACAGGATGTTTCCCCTGGTCTAGGGAGAGTCTCGGACCAGAGGCCACAGCATCAGAAACATAGGATGTACAGTACTTTTAGAAATGAGATGAGGAGGAATTTATTTTGCCAGAGGGTGGTGAATCTGTGGAATTCATTGCCACAGACGGCTGTGGAGGCCAAGTCAACGGATATTTTTAAGGCAGAAGTTGACAGATTCTTGATTAGTACGGGGGTCAGGGGTTAGGGGGGGGAGAGATAGATCAGACACTATTGAATGGGAGAGTAGACTCGATGGGCCAAATGGCCTAATTTTGCTCCTGCATCTTGTGAGCTTTCTCCTCGACCCACCTTGTGGATGGTGTTCTCCATTTGGTACTTCTCCAGGACGGCCAGATCCACGCTCTGGTAGACCTCGCTACACTCGGTATCTAACCGGTCTCCTCCAACACCAGTGCAGCCACTCGCTCGGGTTGTGTTCAGTGGCCACTGGTGTGTGTTGTCCATGGAGCCGCTCATCTGCAGCACTAGGCTGGGCCGAACTATCTGAGGAGAACAATTACGGCCAACTCTTTACCAAACGGCATAATTCTCCAATTATAAGCGATACCCCCCTCTTTAGGTTAAATGAATGACATGTTATTGTCACATGCAGAAGACTAGAGTATAATAGAATATATACTCACGTGTGAGAAGCTACAGTGAAATCCTTTGCTTGTATAACTTGCCACGGTATGCACACAGTCACCACATAAAGGGCGCTTACTAAGATACAAATCCACCCCCCCCCCCACCCCACCCCCTCCCTCACGGTGATCCCCGCACGCCCCCTCCCTCCCGGCGATCCCCGCACGCCCCCTCCCTCACGGCGGTCCCCGCACGCCCCCTCCCTCACGGTGGTCCCCGCACGCCGGGTCCTGCATTGTCCATTGTTGTGACAAGTCACAGTGAGATTCGTCGTTTTGGAAAGAGTCGCCACATGACGGTCACCGACAGAGTCACAAAGTATCCCACGCCAGGCCCTCCCTTGTTCTCCCCTCCTCCCCACCTCACGGCGGCCCACCTATGTCAGGTCCTTCATTGTTTCACAATCCCCCCCCCCCCTTACGGCAGCCCCCGCTCTCTTCCCTGGGCCCCGCCCAACCCCATAACACACGCATTTCACCCACTATCCCCTCCCCTCTATACCCCCCCTCTATACCCCCCTCCCCTCCATATCCCCCCCTCCATATCCCTCTCTCTGGCTTTATCTGACATCCTTTAGTCTCCTTTTCATCTTTACCAAATGTCACTTACTCCACCCATCTGCCAATTAACCCCCCCCCCCCCCCCCCTCCCCCCCCTATCTTCTAACAGAGATTTGAGGGATCTCGAGCAGAAACGGCACCTATTCCTTCTGTCCAGAGATGCTGCCTGACCCGCTGAGTGACTCCAGCTTTTTGTGTCTATCTCCCACCTATCACTTGCCAGGCTTTTGGCCCTCTCCCACCTCTCTTCCTCCCCCCCACCCCCCCCCCCCCCCCCCCCCGCTTACAATCAGTCTAAAGAAGGGTCTTGACCCGAAACGTTGCCTCTCTGTGGCCTCCACAGATGCTGCCTGACCTGTTGAGTTTTCAGAGATACTGCGTGGAAACAGGCTATTGAACCGACCGGGTCCACACTGACCACCGATCGCCCCGTGCACTGGTACTGTCCTAGGCGCGAGGCACAATTTACAATGTTTTTACTGAAGCCACATCTGCCTACAAACCTGCACATCTTTGGGGCGCGGGAGGAAACCGATACGACACAATACGATAGAACTTTATTTATCCCAGGAGGGAAATTGATCCGCCAACAGTCATAAAATACAACATACAAAATACATAAAATTAAAGTGACGAGTGGAAAGGATTGGGGATGTGCAAAGATTGGGGAGGGGGGAGGGGGAGGGGAGTCAGTCTCAGTCTCAGTCTACCCCAATGCTAAAGGGGGAGGTGTGATAGCCACGGGGAAGAAGGGTCTCCTGTGGCGTTCTGTGCTGCATCTTGGTGGAACCAGTCTGTTGCTGAAGGTGCTCCTCAGGTTGACCAGTGTGTCATTGAGGGGGTGAGCTGTATTGTCCAGGATGCTCCGCAGTTTGAGGAGCATCCTCCCCTCCAAAGCAAAGCATCTTTCATGGCCCGAGTCTTGCTCTCAAGTCCGCTGCGACTTCAGAGATGTTTTTGAAGTGTGACCACTGTCGTAGGGAAGTCAGGGTGGTGATGTCAGGGCCACAAGGGTGGAGGTATGAGGCATGGCTGGCTGCAGTTTGGGTAGTACTTCACCAGTGCTGTGTGATCTGAGATTCTAGTTTAGTATAGTTTAGAGATACAGCGTGGAAACAGGCCCTTCAGCCCACAGAGTCCGGCCGACCAGCGATCCCTGTACTGAAGAAGTTTGAAGAAGGGTCTCGACCCGAAACGTCACCTATTCCTTCGCTCCATAGATGCTGCCTCACCTGCTGAGTTTCTCCAGCATTTTTGTCTACCAGCGACCCCCCCCCCGTACACCAACTGTCCCACACACTGGGGACAATTTACAATTTTTTACCGAACACAATTAGACAATAAACAATAGACAATATGTGCAGGAATAGGCCATTCAGCCCTTCGAGCCAGCACCGCCATTCAATGTAATCATGGCTGATCATCCCCAATCAGTACCCCGTTCCTGCCTTCTCCCCATATCCCCTGACTCCGCTATTTTTAAGAGCCCTATCTAGCTCTCTCTTGAAAGCATCCAGAGAACCGGCCTCCACCGCCCTTTGAGGCAGAGAATTCCACAGACTCACCACTCTCTGTGAGAAAAAGTGTTTCCTCGTCTTCGTTCTAAATGGCTTACCCCTTATTCTTAAACTCGTAACCTGCAAACCTGTATGCCTTTGGAATGTGGGAAGAAACCTAAACACCCGGAGAAAGTCAACACAGGTCACGGGGAGAAGGTACAAACTCTGCACAGACAAGCACCCGTGGTCAGGATTGAACCCGGGGCTCTGGCGCTGAAAGGCAGCCCCAGAGTTAGACAAGCTCACCTTCCTCTCAAATTCAACGGCCTGCTCCACTGTCCAAGGATAGCCATCTATGATGAATCCTTTGGCGTCCATTCCACAAATGATGCTGTCCTTGAGAATCTGCAGGCCAAGAGAAATATGAAGGTAAAGATCGAACACAGGAGCAACTCCATGGCAATTCACTGTCTGCAGATGGAAAGATTTATCCAGTGTCACCCACTGCTCATTTTCACTTCTCTCTCTCAATCGTTTCTGACTCCCCTGGCCCTCAGTCTGAGGGAGGGTCTCGAGGTGAAACGTCACCCATTCCTTCTCTCCAGAGAAGCTGCCTGTCCCGCTGAATTGCTGCAGCACTTCTTGGTCATCTCAATGTATATATTGCCACAGGATCAGTGGCCAAGCCTGACCTTGTTTTCAACCCAAAGTACCTGATTCAGCAGTAGAGTTGCTGCCTCGCTGCACAGGGACCCAGGTTCGATCCTGACTACAGGTGATGGCTATACCAGCTGTCCACAACCTCCTTGCCTTTGTAGAGTCATGTACTCATAGAGTTATACAGTGTGGAAAACAGGCCCTTCGGCACAACTTCCCCACGCCCCAGCCACACCTGCCCGCGTTTGGCCCGTATCCCTCCAAACCTGTCCTATCCGTGTACCTCATCAACGTGAACGTCCAGGAGCGGAAAAGACTGCAAAAAGTTGTGACCACTGCCCAGTCCATCACCGGCTCTGACCTCCCCACCATAGAAGGGATCTATCGAAGTTGCTGCCTCAAAAAGGCAGCCAACATCATCAAAGACCCGCACCATCCTGGCCACACACTCATCTCACCATTGCCATCGGGAAGAAGGTACAGGAGCCTGAAATCTGCAACGTCCAGGTTCAGGAACAGCTTCTTCCCCACAGCCATCAGGCTATTAAACACGACAACAAATAAGCTCTGAACTACAACAGACTATTATTATTATTGCACTATATTTGTTTATTTATTGAGTACGTGTGCATGTGTGTGTATATACACACTGAACTTTTTTTTCTCCCATTATATACAATGTTTACTATGTTCTGTTGTGCTGCAGCAAAGCAAGAATGTCATTGTCCTATCTGGGACACATGACAATAAAACTCTCTTGACTATCTTTCTCGAGCGCCTGTCCCACGCCGATTTTTTTTGGTGACGTATCAGGTCACCGATAAAATCTGCAGCGTGCCGCGGCGAGACGATGCATTGCCGCGCGGTGTTTATCCAAGTGTCACGACATTTTTTTTGTCGCCGCTGGATTTTGAAATGTTCGACATCTTTTGGCGACCAGTCGCCGGCCAGTCGCCGGAAAACAATCACCAAGTGGGACAGCCCCTTGACTCTTTTTGAAACGTTGGGATAGTCCCAGCCTCAACTACCTTCTCTGGCAGCTCGTTCCATACGCCCACTCAGGGCCGGCCTTAGGGCCCAATTGGGAACAATTTTGGTGGGCCCCAGGTTCCCAGCCAAGGTGTGTCAGCCCAGTTATTTAGTATATATTGTGAAATTGTACACTAGGGGCTATGGATTCTACACTGTGTGAATCTCTCCTGCTCCCTCCCGTTTGCCTGTCAGTAGCTACACTGGCTTCCAACCTTTACCGTAGCTGCTAATTATGTGATTGGACACAATGCCCTTGGAGACAGCGGCTGATTGGACGGGAGGGGACCTATTTGTTGATTGGACGGGAATTTTAAAGCAAGCTGGTTGGTGATTGGATGCAACCCCCTTAGAGACAGCGTTTGATTGGCCGCCACATAAAATTGTCAAATCTGTAACAAAAATCGCTGGTCGGTGCGAACTCAGTGGATCTGGTTGTATCTCCAAACTAATCTGGTTGTATCTCCAAACTAATCTGGTTGTATCTCCAAACTAAACAGTATAACATGCAGGTACATTCATTTAAAATTAAATTCAGTGATTATTTCACATGATTTCTCACTGTGTAAAGCTCAATATCTGACCAATTTCTGTTTAACACGTTTGGTCTGGTCTGCCGTGAGCATTTTTCTCTCCCAAAACAGTTCATATCTAGCAAACCGATCAACGAACCAGACAGCAGTTGGACGCAGTCATAGAACCATAGACAATAGGTGCAGGAGTAGGCCATTCGGCCCTTCAAGCCTGCACCGCCATTCAATATGATCATGGCTGATCATCCAACTCAGTATCCTGTACCTGCCTTCTCTCCATACCCCCTGATCCCTTTAGCCACAAGGGCCACATCTAACTCCCTCTTAAATATAGCCAACGAACTGGCCTCAACTACATTCTGTGGCAGAGAATTCCGGAGATTCACCACTCTCTGTGTAAAAAATGTTTTTCTCATCTCAGTCTTAAAAGATTCCCCCCTTATCCTTAAACTGTGACCCCTTGTTCTGGACTTCCCCAACATCGGGAACAATCTTCCTGCATCTAGCCTGTCCAACCCCTTAAGAATTTTGTGGGTTTCTATAAGATCCCCCCTCAATCTTCTAAATTTTAGCGAGTACAAGCCGAGTCTATCCAGTCTTTCTTCATATGGAAGTCCTGACATCCCAGGAATCAGTCTGGTGAACCTTCTCTGTACTCCCTCTATGGCAAGAATGTCCTTCCTCAGATTAGGAGACCAAAACTGTACGCAATACTCCAGGCGTGGTCTCACCAAGACCCCATACAACCGCAGTAGAACCTCCTTGCTCCTATAGGGTGATTTCACGAAAGGTCACTGGAGCGTAGATCCGCACCCACGTGACCGAAAATTTTAACTGGGGGACAACGTCACTTCCGGTACATGTTAGTGAATGGGAAAACACGCACTTTCACACCCGTTAAAAACATCGAAAACGGCCAGTTTTTGAGCTGCAATTTACTGAGCCAGTCGGGGTGACCGTGAGGCACAGCTACCTAAATTTACAGTCCAAAAAAAAGATAGAAACTAAGGTAAATTCAAGAGGGAGCTGAAGGTGTAAATACAGCGGAAGTGCTAGCGGACATTTGCCGTGGAGATTTAAAGATCCAAAATATCGGGAATTATCGCGTTTGCTCGCTGCATTTCATCAAAAGTAAGGCATTATTGACTTTTTATCTTTATTCATTTGTTATATGAAAAGTATTAAAAGTTAAAAATCCGTCAGTAAAATTGCAAAATCGCCCATGGTTCTCAGGTGGGTTTTAACATGCAAAATGAAAACGCTTCTGAAGCTCCATTTACCATTTAAATAATCGTAAACTATCAATGCGTTTTGAAATAAATTTTACTGAGATGCAAGCTTATTTATCATCTAATAACAGACAAGCCTGCAGCATGGAATGATGTCAACAATCCTGATTGGGCACCCACTGTGAGCAGGATAGACAATGTGCACAAGAACGCCATCAACTTGCAGAGCTATAGATGCTTGAGCTGCAACCAAATCTGCTTTAATACTCTCTTCTTGTTGCACGTGCGTGGCGTTCTTGTGCACATTGTCTATCCTGCTCACAGTGGGTGCCCAATCAGGATTGTTGACATCATTCCATGCTGCAGGCTTGTCTGTTATTAGATGATAAATAAGCTTGCATCTGAGTAAAATTTATTTCAAAACGCATTGATAGTTTACGATTATTTAAATGGTAAATGGAGCTTCAGAAGCGTGTTCATTTTGCATGTTAAAACCCACCCGAGAACCATGGGCGATTTTGCAATTTTACTGACGGGTTTCTAACTTTTAATACTTTTCATCTAACAAATGAATAAAGATAAAAAGCCAATAATGCCACTTTTGATGAAATGCAGCGAGCAAACGCGATAATTCCCGATATTTTGGATCTTTAAATCTCCACGGCAAATGTCCGCTATCACTTCTGCTGTATTTACACCTTCAGCTCCCTCTTGAATTTACCTTAGTTTCTATCTTTTTTTTGGACTGTAAATTTAGGTAGCTGTGCCTCACGGTCACCCCGACTGGTACAGTAAATTGCAGCTCAAAACCTGGCCGTTTTCGATGTTTTTAACGGGTGTGAAAGTGCGTGTTTTCCCATTCACTAACATGTACCGGAAGTGACGCTTGTCCCCCAGTTAAAATTTTCGGTCACGTGGGTGCGGATCTACGCTCCAGTGACCTTTCGTGAAATCACCCTATACTCAAATCCTTTTGCTATGAATGCTAACATACCATTCGCTTTCTTCACTGCCTGCTGCACCTGCATGCCTACTTTCAATGACTGGTTTACCTTGACACCCAGGTCTCGTTGCATCTCCCCCTTTCCTAATCGGCCACCATTCAGATAATAATCTACTTTCCTGTTTTTGCCACCAAAGTGGATAACCTCACATTTATTCTCATTATACTGCATCTGCCATGCATTTGCCCACTCACCCAGCCTATACAAGTCACCTTGTAGCCTCCTAGTTTAGAGGGGTTTAAACGGTTTAGAGATGTTCAGAGGGCTTCAGATGGGTTCAGATGTGTTTAGAAGTGTTCAGAAATGTTGTAGAGGGAAATAGGTGGGGGGGGGGGGGGGGGGGGGAAGAGAGAGATAGACGGGGTTTAGAGGGTCCCAGAGGGGTTTAGAGACTTTATAAGCCCCCCGTGAGAAATTGTATTTCTCTGAAATTGAAGATAGACAAAAGCTGGAGTAACTCAGCAGGACAGGCAGCGCAGCGACTCTGGAGAGAAGACCCTTCTTCAGACTGAATTGAACTCTCGTCGGTGAGAGTACTTGTGATTGTCTGAAGAAGGGTCTCGACCAGAAACGCAACCCTCTCCCCAGAGCCGCTGCCCGTCCCGCTGAGCCACCTTCAACTTCAGAGCCAAACAAAAAACACAGAGTGCTGGAGGAACTCAGCGGTCAAGGCGGCTGCCTCACCCGTTGGGTTTCTCCAGCATTTTTGTCTACTGCTAAACGTCAATGATTCCGGGAATGCTGAGGCAACAGGGTGAGAGAGCTAGAGAGAGACGAGATGGGGAGCGGGAGGGAGAGCGGGAGGGAGAGAGAGAGCAAAACACAGAGAGACACAACGTGGGTCGGTAGGTGAATGACCAACCTGCCCACCAGGAAGAAGCCCCTTCTCGCGGTCCGGGGCCCTCACTCATGATGGTGAGTTTAAAGAAATTCTCAATGTGTCATCGATCTACATTCCTCAGTAAATGTAATTGTGTTTTAAACAAGTATTATTGACGCCGCGTGAATTTTATTCAAAGGAACACGGCGTCATTAATACTCATTCAAAACACAATAACATTTACTGAGGAATGTGGATGGATGCAGATTGATATAACAACTTGTTAACAACTTCATGTTAAGAAGTGCTAACAGTACTAGTTAACAAATCGTTTGTGTCTGATGGCCGTGCAGCGGTTGTTATACATGGTCGTTTAAAAAAAAAATCCGGATGGCGAATTAAAAAAAAAATCTTTATTTAACAAAGAGAATTCGTATTTCCGTACGAAATACGGAACATTAGTGCGGGGCCCCCATTAGGCGCGGGGCCCAATTGGGGGCAATCGGTCAAATCGGCTTAAGGCCGGCCCTGCACCCACTACCCCTCTGTGTGTGACAAAGCTACCCCTCAGATTCCTATTCAATCTTTTCCCCTTCAACCCTTTTCCAATTAAAGCTGAGAGGCTTCCTAACTACCCGATGTGGCTGCCTGACAGCTTTATGATTGGGGATACACAGATCTCTCCATGCTTCAGTGTTCGATCAATCGCACAGATTGAATCCAGAGTGAGAGCAATGTAATTTTAAACCCATTTAGAGAAGGCGGAGAAAGCATAAAACTGTGATTTGCTCCTCAATCAACTGAACCCTGACAGCCAGTCTACACTTCACTCAGGCTCCACCCAGGGAGTTGCGATTCTGTGGAATTCTCTGCCACAGAAGGCAGTGGAGGCCAATTCACTGGATGTTTACAAGAGAGAGGATGGGTAGGACAAGCCGAGTCTATCCAGGCAGGACTTTCATATGAAGACAGACTGGATAGACTCGGCTTGTACTCGCTAGAATTTAGAAGATTGAGGGGGGATCTTATAGAGCTGAACCTCGTACTGTCACACCTTGATCGGAAAAATACTTATGCCAGGATCCTCTTCATAGACTTCAGCTCTGCGTTTAACACAATCATTCCGCAGCAGCTGGTGGAGAAGTTGGAGCTATTGGGGGTTGATGCTGGCACATGTAACTGGGTCCTGAACTTTCTATCGCAATGGCAGCAGACAGTCAGGGTGGGCAGTAGGACATCAAAAACCATAGCCGTGAGCACTGGCTCGCCCCAAGGCTGTGTCCTAAGCCCCCTGCTGTTTAGTCTGCTTACACACGACTGTACTGCTAGACTCAATAACAACTTCATCAACAAGTTCGCTGATGACACAACAGTGGTGGGTCTCATCAGTGACAATGATGAGTCGGCGTACAGGATGGAGGTGGAGCTGCTCACAGGATGGTGCAAATCCCACAACCTCATTCTCAACGTGGGAAAAACTAAGGAGATGGTGGTTGACTTCAGGAGGGTGGGAAAACAACACCATACACCTCTGCACATCGATGGAGCTGATGTGGAAAGGGTCAGCAGCGTGAAGTTCCTAGGACTCCACCTGTCAGATGACCTGATGTCCACGACCAACACCACAGCACTGGTCAAGAGAGCCCAGCAGCGACTACACCCTCTCCGAAGACTACGTAAAGCAGGTCTCCCCACTACACATCTACAAACTTTTTATAGGGGGACAATTGAGAGCACATTAACCAACGGCATCACTTCCTGGTTCAGGAGCTGCAAGGCGTACGAACGGCACCAATTTGACAGGATTGTGAAGACCACCAGCAGGATTATTGGTGCTCCACTCCCTTTCTTGCTGGACATATACAGGAAGAGATGTATCAACAGAGCCATCTCCATCATCAAAGACCCCTACCACCCATCGCATCACATATTCTCCATCCTGCCATCTGGGAAGAGGTACAGGAGCATTAGCTGCAAAACCAGCAGGATGCTCCTCAGCTTCTTCCCGCAGGCTATAAGACTGATAAATGGACTTAGCCCCCTGCCAAAGTATCGCGCACCAACCACCAACCTGGACACACTGCAGCAGCTGTCGATCGGAACGCCTGTTGATGTTTAGTAGAGAGTAGAGTGTTTAATTTAATTTGTTCATGATATATGTATTTTTATTTCTAGTTATTTGTTGTTATTTGTACTGCACACTGAATGGACACTGGTTGAGTAATGTTTTTTTGTTTCCTCTGGGTATGTGAGTACTCAGGAAAATGACAATAAAGATATACTGATACTGATACTGACTGAAACTTACAAAATTCTTAAGGGGCTGGACAGGCTAGATGCAGGAAGGTTGTTCCCGATGTTGGGGAAGTCCAGGACAAGGGGTCACAGTTTAAGGATAAGGGGGAAGTCTTTTAGGACCGAGATGAGAAAAAAGTTTTTCACACAGAGATTGGTGAATCTGTGGAATTCTCTGCCACAGAAGGTAGTTGAGGCCAGTTCATTGGCTATATTTAAGAGGGAGTTAGATGTGGCCCTTGTGGCTAAAGGGATCAGGGGATATGGTGAGAAGGCAGGTACGGGATACTGAGTTGGATGATCAGCCATGATCATATTGAATGGCGGTGCAGGCTCCAAGGGCCGAATGGCCTACTCCTGCATCTATTTTCTATGTTTCTCTGACAGGTTTGGAGGGATATGGACCAGATGGGAGTAGTGTAGCTGGGACATGTAGGCCGGTGTGGGCAAGTTGGGCTGAAGGGCCTGTTCCCACACTGTATATGGCTCTATGAGAGATAGATTTAGCTCTTGGGGCTAACAGATTCCAGGGATATGGGGGGATTGCAGGAAAGATAGATCAGCCATTATTGAATGGCGGAATAGACTTGATGGGCCGAATGGCCTGATTCTGCTCCTAGCACTTATGAACTGATGTGTTACTCAGTTAGCAGACGTTCACTCACCTGAGGCACCAGTTGCTCCTGCTCCCCGCTTTCTCCAACACCCCGACTGCTGGCGCCTCCGAGAGCCGTCGTGCCCTGTACAAGGTCGTCCGCACGCAGGTGGGTGAAGCCGTATTCTGCTGCTACTCTGTCACACTGACTTCCTCTCCCAGAGCTTGCATCACCTTGACAGGGCGTTTATGGGGTCCAGAACGGGAATTCACGAGAACACAGAGAAAACAGAATTGGTCACGTATTGAGACACCCCAAGTTGTAGATGGACACAAAGTGCTGGAGTAACTCAGTGGGTCCGGTCGATGTTTCGGGTCGAGACCCTTCCTCAGACTGAGCATCGGGGGAGAGGGAGTTACATAGATAAGGAAGTGTAAGAGATCAAATGAGATGAATCTCAAGGAAAATGTAGACCAGACCATTAGCTGGGGGGGGGATAGTCAGACTGGTCGGGGAACTGGGGAGGGAGAGGGATGGAGAGAGAGGGAAAGCAAGGGTTACTTGAAGTTAGAGAAGTCAATGTTAACCATTTAACAATTACAGCACGGAAACAGGCCATCTCGGCCCTACAAGTCCGTGCCGAACACTTATTCTCCCCTAGTCCCATCTACCTGCACTCAGACCATAACCCTCCATTCCCTTCCCATCCATATACCTATCCAATTTATTTTTAAATGATAAAATCGAACCTGCCTCCACCACTTCCACTGGAAGCTCATTCCACACCGCTACCACTCTCTGAGTAAAGAAGTTCCCCCTCATGTTACCCCTAAATTTCTCTCCCTTAATTCTGAAGTCATGTCCTCTTGTTTGAATCATCCCTACTCTCAATGGGAAAAGCTTGTCCACGTTAACTCTGTCTATCCCTCTCATCATTTTAAAGATCTCTATCAAGTCCCCCCTTAACCTTCTGCGCTCCAAAGAATAAAGACCTAACTTGTTCAACCTTTCTCTGTAACTTAGTTGCTGAAACCCAGGCAACATTCTAGTAAATCTCCTCTGTACACTCCCTCTATTGCTGACATGTTCACACCGATGGGGTTGTAAGCTGCCCAAGCGAAATATGAGGTGCTGTTCCTCCAATTTGAATTTCTCAGTCCGAAGAAGGGTCTCGACCCGAAACGTCACCTATTCCTTCTCTACAGAGATGCTGCCTGTCCCGCTGAGTTACTCCAGTTTGTGTGTCTATATTCTAGATAAGTTAAGTTTAGTTTATTGACTGGATAACCTTGATCTTTGGAAAACATGTAAAACAAGGCTTTTCACTCAGTACCTCGGTACACAGGGCAATAATAAACCTCAGCCGACAAGTGAAAGCATTCCTTGAATGATTGCCAACTTGTTTTAAAAATTCGGGGAGGGAAGGCCTGTCGACCAAATAAAACGCCATCAGTTGCCCACGTTGAACAATCTCGTTCATCAACAGAACAAAGGTCCACACAGTCGCTGTTCTACATGAGAGCAGCCAGGCAGAACAATGGAACTGTGGACATTAGATGATTAAATGATGGATGTTCATAGAAACATAGAAAATAGGTGCAGGAGTAGGCCATTCGGCCCTTCAAACCTGCACTGCCATTCAATATGATCATGGCTGATCATCCAACTCAGTATCCCGTACCTGCCTTCATGGTCTGTTGTCGTGCAGTGTGACTGATGGAAGCGTTACAAACGCTCGTGGCTCAGAAGCCACATGATCCCGTGTTAGTTGTGCGCTCATGCAAGCCCACGAGAATGAGAGGGGATCTTATTGAAGCATATAAGATTATTAAGGGTTTGGACACGCTAGAGGCAGGAAACATGTTCATTGATGTTGGGGGAGTCCAGAACCTAGGGGCCACAGTTCAAGAATAAGGGGCAAGCCATTTAGAACGGAGACGAGGAAGCACTTTTTCTCACAGAGAGTTGTGAGTCTGTGGAATTCTCTGCCTCAGAGGGCGGTGGAGGCCGGTTCTCTGGATACTTTCAAGAGAGAGCTAGATAGGGCTCTTGAAGATAGCGGAGTCAGGGGATATGGGGAGAAGGCAGGAACGGGGTACTGATTGTGGATGATCAGCCATGATCACATTGGAATGCGGTGCTGGCTCGAAGGGCCGAATGGCCTACTCCTGAAACATAGAAACATAGAAACATAGAAATTAGGTGCAGGAGTAGGCCATTCGGCCCTTCGAGCCTGCACCGCCATTCAATATGATCATGGCTGATCATCCAACTCAGTATCCCGTACCTGCCTTCTCTCCATACCCTCTGATCCCCTTAGCCACAAGGGCCACATCTAACTCCCTCTTAAATATAGCCAATGAACTGGCCTCGACTACCCTCTGTGGCAGGGAGTTCCAGAGATTCACCACTCTCTGTGTGAAAAAAGTTCTTCTCATCTCGGTTTTAAAGGATTTTCCCCTTTATCCTTAAGCTGTGACCCCTTGTCCTGGACTTCCCCAACATCGGGAGCAATCTTCCTGCATCTAGCCTGTCCAACCCCTTAAGAATTTTGTAAGTTTCTATAAGATCCCCTCTTAATCTCCTAAATTCTAGAGAGTATAAACCAAGTCTATCCAGTCTGAACCTATTGTCTATTGTCACTCTCTTGGAAAAAGAGAAACTACGTATTTCACAGAGTCACGCAGCATAGAAACAGGCCCTTTGGCCCGACTTGCCCACACCGGCCAACATGTCCCATCCACTCACCTGCCTGCGTTTGGCCCACGGCCCTCTAAACCTTTCCCCTCCAACTACCTGTCCAAATGTCTCTTAAACGTTACCTTTCCTCGGTTTGATCAGGCTCGTTGGAGAGGCAAGTTTTCCCTGTGCGGGTAGCAGGGTAGCACGATGGCGGAGTGGTAGAGTTGCTGCCGGGTTCGTTACTGACCACGTTCACGCTGCTAGATGTAGCTCTTTGGGCTAACGGAATCAAGGGATATGAGGAGAAAGCAGGCACGGGGTACTGATTTTAGATGATCAGCCATATTGAATGGCGGTGCTGGTTCGAAGGGCCGAATGGCCTACTCCAGCACCTATTTTCTATGTTCTCCCCGTGACCCGCGTGGTTTTTCTCCAGGATCTCCGGTTTCCTCCAAAGGCGAACAGGTTTGTAGGTTAATTAACTTCTGTAAACCGCCACGAGTGGGTAAATAATAGAATCTGTACCCCGTTGCTGCTTTTTCCCCATATCCCCTGGTTCCGTTAGCCCGAAGAGCTGTATCCAACTATCTCTTGAATGCATCCAGTGAATTGGCCTCCACTGCCTTCTGTGGCAGAGAATTCCACGTAGGGTGGTCATGATCACATCGAATGGCGGTGCTGGCTCGAAGGGCCGAATGGCCTACTCCTGCACCCATTGTCTATTGATGCAATACTGGGATAACAGAAGTGGGGTACGGGGGGGGGGGATCGCTGGTTGGCGCGGTGGGCTGGAGATCCTTTATCACGGCTGTATCTCTAAACTAAAACTACGCCAGAGTTAACGGTCTCCCCACTGCGGACGCCGCACACATTGTTGAGAACACGTTGGCGGAGTCTCTGGCTCCTGAGAAGATGGCAGGCGGGTGGGGAAAGGGGAGCGATTGTCCGCCCTGCTCTACACACTTGCTCACCGATGACAAAGATGATCGGCCTGGTCTCCAAGTCCTCTGCAAGAGAAGTAAAGAACTGGTTTAGAGGACAGAGTTGTCACGTTACTGCGACAGCACGCGACAACGAAGCCGTTCACCGTACCTCGATACGTTCATTCATTCATCATCGTTGAACACATTAGTGGCGCTGGTGTCCGACAGGAACGGTGACGGACACACCACACATCTCTGTCCTCCAGTTCCTGCGGACTAACGCCGCTGGAAGTATAGGATGTGTGTGTGTGTGTGTGTGTGTGTGTGTGTGTGTGTGTGTGTGTGTGTGTGTGTGTGTGTGTGTGTGTGTGTGTGTGTGTGTGTGTGTGTGTGTGTGTGTGTGTTTTATCATCGTTCCTTACGATGCCGGGCACGACAGTGATCGCAACTTCTACTGAAGTGTGGATGGCCGTTGGCTCGCTGGGAGCTCATCCGCCCTTTTTGGTCCTGCTGGGGGTCCACAGCCCCCTCCTCACCTGGCAAACCAGGTGGGGGAGACGGTTTAGTCGCCGACTATCCGACCATGGAGCGGGTAGCACGGGATTACATGGTACCCATGGCGGGGGGGGAACTACCCCCGATCTAACCTCGATCCAAGTGACAATAAACTAATCCAAACTAAATAACTTTCACCCCCCCCCCCCCCCCCCCCCCCCCCCCCCCCCAGGCCCGTCCCCTTACACATATATCCTTCCCTCCGACTTTACTTTCACGCCTCCTTTCTCCTTTTCCGACGCTTTTTGGCCCCCTGAAAGACCGACGCAGAACGCTGGAGTAACTCAGCGGGTCAGGCAGCATCTCTGGAGAGAAGGAATGGGTGACGTTTCAGGTCGAGACCCTTCTTCAGACTGATGTCAGGGGAAAGGGAGACACAGAGATATGAAGAGGTACAAAGGGCAAATGAATGAAAGGTAAGCTAAAGGTCAAACCAACACCAGCAACGATGATCAAAGTTGGGTCTCGACCCGAAACGCCACCCATTCCTTCTCTCCTGAGATGCTGCCTGACCCGCTGTGTTACCCCAGCATCTATAAGGTCATAATGAATAGGAGTAGAATTTGGCCATTTGGCCCATCAAGTCTACTCCGCCATTCAATCATGGCTGATCTATCTCTCCCTCTCAAGCCCATTCTCCTGCCTTCTCCCCATAACCTCTAACAACTGTACCTTCCTGTCTATCTTCCATGTAAACCAGCATCTGCAGTTCCTTCTCACAGCTCTTCCCCTAGGATTAGGGTGGCACAGAGGTAGAGTCACTGCCTCACAGCGACGGAGAACCGGGTTCGATCCCGACCACGGGCGCTGTCTGTACGGGGTTTGTTTGTACGTTCTCCCCGTGACCTGCGTGGGGTTTCTCCGAGATCTTCGGTTTCCTCCCACACTCCCAAAGAGGTGACGGTTTGTAGGTTAATTGGCTTGGTGGTATAAAATGGAAAAATTGTCGTGTGTGTGTGTGTGTGTGTGTGTGTGTGTGTGTGTGTGTGTGTGTGTGTGTGTGTGTGTGTGTGTGTGTGTGTGTGTGTGTGTGTGTGTGTGTGTGTGTGTGTGTGTGTGTGTGTGTGACACACACACACACACACACTGGAAGAATTGCTGGAGTAACTCAGCGGGACAGGCAGCATCTCTGGAGATAAGGAATGGGTGACGGTTTGGGTCAGACTGATGTCAGGGGAGAGGGAGATACAGAGATAAGGATGTGTAAGGTGTAAAAACAGGACAAAGGGAATGGAGATCAATGAAAGTGTAGATGATTGTTAGTTAGTGTTTGTGGGGATCGCAGGTCGGTGCAGAGTCGGTGGGCCTGTTTCCGCGCCGTATCTCTAAACTAAACTAAGCATCTCGAGCTTCTGTACCAACCTTCGGTTTCACGGTCTGCCGATGCTGTGGCCTCTTCGTTTCTCTGATGAAAGACAAAGTTAAATGGACAAATCTTGTCAAAGGCACTCTGGTGACACAGGGGTCTGGGGTCACACAGCTGGGCAGCCGTTCATGCAAGTCGTGCGGCAACAGCCTGCGGCCTGAGACTCACAGTAAAACCACGTGCAGGAGACACTGTGAATAGTTACAGGATCGCAGCGCTGAACTTGAATGTGGAGGAAGGCAGGTTTGGGTTATGTTCTGAAGTTCCAGGAGCAGAATTAGGCCATTCAGCCCATCAAGTCTACCCAGCCATTCAAACATGGCTGATCTATCTCTCCCTCCTAACCCCACGCCCCTGCCGTCTCCCCGTAACACCCGACACCCGTACTAATCAAGAATCTATCCATCTCTGCCTTAAACAATGTTCATTGACTTGGCCTCCAAGATTTCCCACAGATTCACCACCCGCTGACTGATTCTCATCTTTCTACAGGCACGTCCTTTTATTCTGAGGCTACGGCCTCTGGTCCTAGACTCTCCCACTAGTGGAAGCATCCTCTCCTCATCCACTCTACCCAGGCCTTGTCATGCATAGAAGGCAAACGGCAGCAGTTGAAGCCATGAAGAGATTGCGATCTATCAGACTTTTGGACATCCCATATTCCCTGACTCTGCTATCTTTAAGAGGCCTATCTAGCTCTCTCTTGAAAGTATCCAGAGAACCGGCCTCCACCGCCCTCTGCTAGTTTAAACCGAAGATAGACACAAAATGCAGAGGATTCTACACAACTCTCTGTATGAAAAAGTGTTTCCTCATCTCGGTTCCAAATCACTTACCCCTTATTCTTAAACTGTGGCCCCTGGTTCTGGGCTCCCCCAACATCGGGAACATATTTCCTGCCTTTAGCGAGTCCAATCCCTTAATAATCTTATATGTTTCAATAAGATATCCTCTCATCCTTCTAAACTCTAGAGTGTACAAGCCCAGCCGCTTCACTCTCTCAGCATGTGACACCCGCCATTTGGGGAATTAACCTTGTAAACCTACGCTGCACTCCCTCAATAGCAAGAATGTCCTTCCACAAATTAGGGGTCATAAAACCATACAGCATATAAACAGGCCCTTCGGCCCTACATGCCCACACCAACGAACATGCCTCATCTACACTGGTCCTGCCTGCCCATATCCCTCTAATCCTATCCTATCTATGTACCTGTCTGAATGGTTCTTATGCGGTGAGATAGTACTTGCCTCAACTACTTCCTCTCTTTGGAACAATTTGGAACTACTTCCTATATTTGGAACATTTCAATTGTTCCAAATAGGTGAAGTTTCGGGTCGTGACCCTTCAGGTCTACCTTCCTTCCTAAAGGAGCTGCCTTTAATACTGATGCCAGAGCCTCTGGTCTTAGACTCTCCCACTAGTGGAGACATCCTCTCCACATCCACTCAATCCAGGCCGTACTTTATCCTTAGCCCTCAGTCACAAGCTCCACAATCAGGAGGGGTGGGGGGAATGAGGAGAAACACAACCGGACATTAGTTTACCTGATCTTCAGTCTCTGTCTCGACGTCCAACTCCTCCGTGGAATCCAGCAGGAAACTGAGATCCAGTTCGCTGGGGCCTGGTGCAGCAGGGGAAGGAACATTCCAGAAAGCAAGGAGGAAATGTAAGAACAAGGAAACAGCTGCTTCATGCTGCCAGTCACAGTCATAGACTCACAGTGTGGAAAGAGGCCCTTCGGCCCAAGTTGCCCACACCAAGGGGCCACAGTTTAAGAATAAGGGGTAAGCCATTTAGAACGGAGACGAGGAAACACTTTTTCACACAGATAGTTGTGAGTCTGTGGAATTCTCTGCCTCACAGGGCGGTGGAGGCCGGTTCACTGGATACTTTCAAGATAGAGCTAGATAGGGCTCTTAAAGATAGCGGAGTCAGGGGATATGGGGAGAAGGTGGGCGAGTCCAGAAGCAGGGCCCACAGTCTTAGAATAAAGGAGAGGCCATTTAAGACTGAGGTGAGAAAAAACTTTTTCACCCAGAGAGTTGTGAATTTGTGGAATTCCCTGCCACAGAGGGCAGTGGAGGCCAAATCATTGGATGGATTTAAGAGAGAGTTAGATAGAGCTCTAGGGGCTAGTGGAGTCAAGGGATATGGGGAGAAGGCAGGCACGGGTTGTTGATTGGGGATGATCAGCTATGATCACAATGAATGGCGGTGCTGGCTCGAAGTGCCGATGCTCTGTCTATTGTTTAGGAGAAAACAGCTATTTTCATGAACTCCCAGAAGATAATTTATTAATAAACGACATCTCTAAGAGACAGAGGCACAAGAGTGCGGGTGCTGGAATCCTGAGTAGAAACAAATGGCTGGAGGTTAATTACTCAGCGAGTCAAGCAGCATCTGTGGACTTTGGAAGGAGTAGGAGGAGGACCCACAGCCCCATTTATATCAACGGGTCGATGGTTGAAAGGGTCAAGAACTTCAAATTCCTGGGCGTGCACATCTCTGAAGATCTTTCCTGGTCCGAGAACACTAACGCAATTATCAAAAAAGCTCATCAGTGCCTCTACTTCCTGAGAAGATTACGGAGAGTCGGATTGTCAAGGAAGACTCTCTTTAACTTCTACAGGTGCACAGTCGAGAGCATGCTGACCGGTTGCATCGTGGCTTGGTTCGGCAATTTGAGCGCCCTGGAGAGGAAAAGACTACAAAAAGTAGTAAACACTGCCCAGTCCATCATCGGCTCTGACCTTCCTTCCATCGAGGGGATTTATCGCAGTCGCTGCCTCAAAAAGGCTGGCAGTATCATCAAAGACCCACACCATCCTGGCCACACACTCATCTCCCTGCTACCTTCAGGTAGAAGGTACAGGAGCCTGAAGACTGCAACAACCAGGTTCAGGAATAGCTACTCCCCCTCAGCCATCAGGCTATTAAACCTGGCTCGGACAAAACTCTGATTATTAGCAACCACTTTCTGTTATTTGCACTACCAGTTTATTTATTCATGTGTGTATATATTTATATCATGGTATATGGACACATTTATCTGTTTTGTAGTAAATGCCTACTATTTTCTGTGTGCTTAAGCAAAGCAAGAATTTCATTGTCCTATACAGGGACACATGACAATAAACTCACTTGAACTTGAACTTGAACTTGGAGGGAAGTGGACAGATGACATTTCAGATTCTTCAGATCGAAGATATTATCACAATATTTTTTAAAAGCATTTGAACAGGTACAGGGATGGGGAAGGTATCGAGGGGATGTGTGGCAAACGCGGTCAGGTGGGACCGGCGTAGATGGAGCGTCTTGGTCGGCAGGGGCAAGGTGGGCCGAAGGGCCTGTTTCCGTGTGATATGGCTCTGTGACCCGCTGAGTTCCTCCGAAACTTTGTGTTTTACTCCCAAACAGTGCCAGGTGTTTCTCAAAGGCCGCCTTCACTTCTTGCTCCTGCCATTAAAGAGTAGCAACACTGACAGAGACCCCCAGCACGTTGATCCTACCTGCCGCTGGCTCCTTGCTGGGGAACAGTTTGTTATCCACTGCCACGGATAAATCATAAAACACCTCCTCTTCATTCCTGCTTGCGTCCAGCTGGGTAGAAAATGGAAGGATATTATAGACAACAGACAATAGGTGCAGCAGTAGGCCATTCGGCCCTTCGACCCAGCACTGCCATTCAATGTGATCATGGCTGATCATCCCCAATCAGTACCCCATTCCTGCCTTCTCCCCATTTCCCCTGACTCCGCTATCTTTAAGAGCCCTATCTAGCTCTCTCTTGAAAGTATCCAGAGAACCGGCCTCCACCGCCCTCTGAGGCAGAGAATTCCACAAACTCACCACTCTCTGTGTGAAAAAGTGTTTCCTCGTCTCAGTTAATAATAATAATAATAATAAATTTTATTTATGGGCGCCTTTCAAGATTCTCAAGGACACCTTACAAAAATTTAGCAGGTAGTGGAAAAACATGTAAGGGGAATGAAATAAATAGTAGAGACATGACTAGTATACAAAGTAAAGACAGAATACAATTCAAAACACAATATGAGGCAATTAATGCACAGATGAAAAGGGACGGGGACGTGGGGCTAAGGATAGGCAGAGGTGAAGAGATGGGTTTTGAGGCGGGACTGGAAGATGGTGAGGGACACGGAATTGCGGATCAGTTGGGGGAAGGAGTTCCAGAGCCTGGGAGCTGCCCTGGAGAAGGCTCTGTCCCCAAAACTGCGGAGGTTGGACTTGTGGATGGAGAGGAGACCGGCTGATGTGGATCTGAGGGACCGTGAGGGTTGGTAGGGGGAGAGGAGGTCAATGAGATATGGGGGGGCCAGATGGTGGAGGGCTTTGTAAGTGAGGACCAGGATTTTGTAGGTGATCCGGTGGGAGATGGGAAGCCAGTGAAGTTGTTTGAGGACTGGAGTGATGTGATGCCAGGATTTGGTGTGGGTGATGAGTCGGGCGGCTGCGTTCTGGACCAGTTGGAGTTGGTTGATGTAGGTGGAGCTGATGCCAAGGAGAAGTGAGTTGCAATAGTCCAGTCGGGAGGAGATGAAGGCATGGATGAGTCTTTCAGCAGCGGGAGGTGTGAGAGAGGGTCTGAGTTTGGCGATGTTGCGGAGATGAAAGAAGGAGGTTTTAATGACATGGCGGATGTGAGGCTCAAGGGAGAGGGTGGAATCAAAGATCACGCCAAGGTTGCGGGCCTTGGGAGATGGGGAGACAGTGGTGCCGTCGATGGTGAGAGTGGGGTTATTGATTTTGCTGAGTGTGGCTTTGGAGCCTATGAAGAGGAATTCTGTCTTATCGCTGTTGAGTTTGAGGAAGTTATGTTGCATCCAGGTTTTTATAGCTGACAAACAGGAGTTGATATGGGAGAGGGGGGGGTTGTGGTGGGATTTGGTGCCGAGGTAGATCTGGGTGTCATCGGCGTAACAGTGGAAGTCCAGGTTGAAGTGGCGGAGTATCTGACCAAGGGGGAGGATGTAGATGATGAAGAGGAGGGGGCCGAGTACGGAGCCTTGGGGAACGCCTTGAGTGACTGCGGCTGTGGCAGAGGTGTGGTTGTGGAGAGAGATGAAGTGGGATCTGTTGGAAAGGTAGGAACGGAGCCAGCTGAGTGCAGAGCCTTCAATGCCGAGGTCTTTGAGTCTGGAGAGCAGGATGTAGTGGTTCACTGTATCGAAGGCTACGCTCAGGTCGAGGAGGATGAGGATGTTGAGGGAACCAGTGTCAGCAGAGGTGAGGAGGTCGTTGAGGACTTTGAGGAGAGCAGTTTCTGTGCTATGGAGGGGGCGAAAGCCAGATTGGAGGGGTTCAAGTAGGTTATACGCAAGGAGGTGGGAATGAAATTGCGACGCAACGATACGCTCCAGGGTTTTTGAAAGAAAGGGGAGGTTTGAGATTGGGCGGTAGTTAATGAGAGAGGAGGGATCAAGACCAGGTTTCTTTAAGATTGGTGTAACGGCAGCAGTTTTGAAAGCGGGGGGGACAATTCCTTGGGACAATGAGGAGTTGAAGAGATTAGTGAGGTAGGGGCAGAGAACGGGGAGGCAGGACTTCAACAGGGGAGTGGGGAGAGGGTCGAGGGAACAGGTAGTGGGTTTGGAAGAGCTGATGAGTTTGGAGATTTCAATAGGGGTTATATAATGGCTGACCCCTTATTCTTAAACTGTGGCCCCTGGTTCTGGACTCCCCCAACATCGGGAACATGTTTCCTGCCTCTAGCGTGTCCAAACCCTTTATAATATGTTTCAATAAGATCCGCTCTTGGAAAATGGAAGGATGTTATGTGTAGGAAGGAACTGCAGACGCTGGTTTAAACACAAAATGCTGGAGTAACTCAGCAGGGTACACGGCACAATGTCGCGCAGCCCCGGGCCAAAACTCCTCAGCTGGCCCGCCGGTTGGGCTTTGTGTTCTGCTGCTGCACGCAAAGTCCGGCGCCCCATCCAACTCGTGAACCGATGATCGGCCGTGAGAAGGAGGGGTGGTGGTGGTGTCGGCGGTAAGCGAAGGTCCGAAGGTCGGACAGCTGGCCGGGCTGTCGACCGACGGGGCCACGGGCGAGGTGCTGCTGCTGCTGCTGCACTCCATGGGCTGCACTACGTCGGGACGGGTGAGGCGGGGCCCGGACGCAGCGCTCCGACCCGACTGTCCCCTCGACCCGAGTAGTAGCGGTCAAATACGGGACAAGGGCGGTCCCGTACGGGTCAAACCAATTTAGCCCAATATACGGGATGTCCCGGCTAATACGGGACAGTTGGCAACCCTAGGTGGTGCGGGGCAGTACATCGGCCCAGTCAGCTCCAGTGACCCAGGCTCAATCCCACCAATGGTGCACAGCAGAGTACATGTCGACTGGTTGCATCGCGGCTCCGATCAGCAACTCGAACGCCCAGGAATGAAGGAGAATGCACAAAGGAGGTGATCACTGCCCAGTTGTGGACCATCAAAGGGATCTACAGGAGTCGCTGCCTCAAAAAGGCAGCCAGCATCATCAGAGACCCACACCACTCTAGCCACTCACTCCTCTCACCCCTGCCATCGGGAAGAAGGAACAGGAGCCTGAAACGTTACGTCCAGGTTCAGGAACAGCTTCTTCCCGACAGCCATCAGGCTATTAAACACTTCAAACTCAAATAGGCTCCAAACTCTATAATCTTGGGGACGATATTTTTGACTTTGCACGACTATTGTCTCTTTGTTTGTCTATTTTTTAATATATATACACTGAACTTTTTGTTGCTCTTCATTATGGCTTTTACAGAGTGCTGCGTTGACATATCCGTGGTGCTGCTGTGAGTAAGATTGGTCTGTTTATTCCTTGCTCCCATACAGTCTTGTTAGTCATGGTCTGGCATCAGGTAACGCTGTCTTCTCCAAAGGTCAGCTGTCTTATTCTTGACGACTTTGTTCTACTTTAATTGCTTCCCCTTTACGGTTTCTCAATGAATATTCAACAAAAACATTAAAAAAAAATCTACCAAAGTGATGAGAGGCTTAGATAGGGTCGACAGTCAGAGGCTTTTTCTCCCGGGATGGGAATATCAAGCGGGAGAGGACACAGCTGTAAGGCAGGGGTCGGCAATCTCCGGCCCCCGGGCCGAATGCTGCCCGTAATCCGTAATCATACGCCCCGCCGTGCGCCGGCCCCGAGCGCCGAGCTCTGGCCGTACCGCATCCTGCGCAAAGCCGCCGGCACGGCCCCGCACCTTCTGTGAACACGTTTAAGAAAGAACTGCAGATGCTGCAAAAATCGAAGGTGGATAAAAATGCTGGAGAAACTCAGCGGGTGAGACATGCAATGATTCTCTCACCCACTGAGTATCTCCAGCATTTTTGTCTACCTTCTGCGAACACGTGATTTGATGCCTGCCATCCGGGGCGGGATCCATGTGAACACGTGATAGATGCGGTCCGCCATCCGCTCACAGACATGCGTCCCGGCCCCCATGCAGAACAAGGTTGCCCACCCCTGCTGTAAGGTGTGAGTAACTCAGCGGGGCAGGCAGCATCTCTGGAGAGAAGGAATGGGTGACGTTTCGGGTCGAGACCCTTCTCCAGACTGATACTCACGGGAAAGGGAAACGAGAGATATAGACGATGATGTAGAGAGATAAAGAACAATGAATGAAAGATATGCAAACGATGATAAAGGAAACAGGCCATTGTCAGCTTTTGCTGGGTGAGAACGAGAAGCTGGTGTGACTTGGGTGGGGGAGGGGTGGAGAGAGAGGGAATGCCGCGGTTACTTGAAGTTAGAGAAATCAATATTCATACCACTGGGCTGCAAGCTGCTCAAGCGAAATACGAGATGCTGTTCCTCCAATTTGTGTTTAAAGGAGATGTGCGGGGCACGTGTTTTACACAGAGCGTGGTGGGTGTGTCTGGAACGCACAGCCAGGCTTGTTGGTGGTGGAGGCAGATATGGTAAGGGCGTTTAAGAGATAGTAGAACAGTCCAGCGCAGGAAGAGGCCCTTCGGCCCGCAATGTCCGTGCCGAACGTCACTTGAAGAAGGGTCCCGACCCGATAATGTCACCTGGTCCTTTTTGTTTGTGTCCATCTGTTATCTCCCAACACATAACCCCTCTCCCTCCACATGTCCCTGTATATCCAGGTGCCTATCCAAAAGTATTTTAAATGCCACTGTTGTATCTGCTTCAACCACCAGCACTGCTAAATACTTCTATAAGTTCTGTTAGTTACAAGTTTAACTCAATGCAGATTGAGAATGCAGAAGAATGCACCTTGTTGCAGCATTTCTTTACTCAGAGAGTGGTAGCTGTGTGGAATGAGCTTCCAGTGAAGGTGGTGGAGGCAGGTTCGTTTTTATCATTTAAAAATAAATTGGATAGTTATATGGATGGGAAAGGAATGGAGGGTTATGGTCTGAGCGCAGGTATATGGGACTAGGGGAGATTATGTGTTCGGCACGGACTAGAGGGGTCGAGATGGCCTGTTTCCGTGCTGTAATTGTTATATGGTTATAGCTGCACTGCTGCCTCACAGCGCCAGACGCCCGGGTTCGATCCTGACCTCGGCCGCTGCCTGTGTGGAGTTTGCACGTTCTCCCCGGGACTGCGTGGGGTTTCCTCCGGGCGCTCTGGTTTCTGCCCACATTCGCATAGGTGTGTGGGCTTGGAAGATAATTGGCCCTCTGTAAATTGTTCACCAGTGTGCAGGGAGTGGATGAGAAAGTGGGATAACGTGGAACGAGGGTGAACGGTGGATTGATGGTCGGTGTGGGCTCGATGGGCCGAAGGGCCTGTTTGCATGAAAAGACAGAAAGTGCTGGAGTAACTCATCGGGGTCAGGCTGCATCTCTGGGGAAAAGGAAATAGGTGACGTTTCGGGTCGAGACCCTTCTTCAGACAGGGGAGGGGGAGACATGGAGATATGGAATGTACAATGTAGGATGGTTCAATGTTAGCTGAGGGGAAGGTGACAACGAGGCGTACAATCAGTAAAATTTAATCAGGAGGACAGTGAAACTAGTCGGAGAACTAGGGTGCGGGAGGGATGGAGAGAGAGGGAAAGCAAGGGCTACTTGAAGTTAGAGAAGCCAATGTTCATACCGCTGGGGTGTAAACTGCCCAAGCGAAATATGAGGTGCTGTTCCTCCAATTTGCGCTGGGCCTCACTCTGACAGTGGAGGAGGCCCATGACAGAAAGGTCAGTGTGGGAATGGGAGGGGGAGTTGAAGTGTTGAGCAACCGGGAGATGAGGTAGGTTTAGACGGGCTGAGCGGAGGTGTTCAGCGAAACGATCGCCGAGCCTGCACTTGGTCTCGCCGATATATAGGAGCCCACACCTGGAACAGCGGATACAGTAGATGAGGTTGGAGGAGGTGCAAGTGAACCTCTGCCCCATCTGAAAGGACTGAGGGGGCCTTTGACGGAGTTGAAGGGGGAGGTATAGAGACAGGTGTTGCATCTCCTGAGGTTGCAGGGGAAAGTTCCTGGGGAGGGGTGGTTCGGGTGGGAATGGACGAGTTGACCAGGGAGTTGTGGAGGGAACGGTCTATGCGGAAAGGAGTGGAGATGGGAAGTTTAGTGGAGAGATACAGCATGGAAACAGGCCATTCGGCCCACTGAGTCCGCACTGACCAACGATCCCCGCACATTAACACTACCCTATACACACTAGGGACAAATTGACATTTTATACCGAGCGAATTGACCTGCAAACCTGAACGTCTTTAGAGTGTGGGGGGGGAAACCGAAGATCCCGGAGAAAACCCACACAGGTCACGGGGAGAACGTACAAACCCGGTCCAGACAAGCCCCGGTGGTCAGGATCGAACCCGGGTCTCTGGCGCTGTGAGGCAGCAGCTCCACCGATGTGGCTAGCGGCGGGATCCCGTTGGAGGTGGCGTTGCCATGGACACTTACCGTGACGATCAGACCCCTTTCCTGGAAATACTTCACCAATGGGATGGTGTTTTGTTTGAAGGTGACCAGTCGGCGCTGAATGGCCTTTGGGTTGTCGTCAGGGCGACCCTGGAGTTCCGCCCGCGTTTCCAACCTCTTCTTCAGCTGGTGGTTGGGGCAAGCGAGGAACACCACTAAATCCGGGCTGCAGATCTGGCGACACAAAACAATATCAAGGCAAGGTAGACACAAAACGCTGGAGTAACTCAGCGGGACAGGCAACATCTCTGGAGAGAAGGAATGGGTGATGTTTCCGGTCGAGACCCTTCTTCAGACTGATGTCAGGGAAGCGGGGCGGTACAGAGATAGAATGTAGTCGGAGACAGTAAGACTGGTGGGAGAAACATAGAAATTAGGTGCATGAGTCGGCCATTCAAGTTCAAGTTCAAGTGAGTTTATTGTCATGTGTCCCTGTATAGGACAATGAAATTCTTGCTTTGCTTAAGCACACAGAAAATAGTAGGCATTTACTACAAAACAGATAAATGTGTCCATATACCATGATATAAATATATACACACATGAATAAATAAACTGGTAGTGCAAATAACAGAAAGTGGTTGCTAATAATCAGAGTTTTGTCCGAGCCAGGTTTAATAACCTGATGGCTGAGGGGAAGTAGCTATTCCTGAACCTGGTTGTTGCAGTCTTCAGGCTCCTGTACCTTCTACCTGAAGGTAGCAGGGAGATCAGTGTGTGGCTAGGATGGTGTGGGTCTTTGATGATACTGCCAGCCTTTTTGAGGCAGCGACTGCGATAAATCCCCTCGATGGAAGGAAGGTCAGAGCCGATGATGGACTGGGCAGTGTTTACTACTTTTTGTAATCTTTTCCTCTCCAGGGCGCTCAAATTTCCGAACCAAGCCACGATGCAACCGGTCAGCATGCTCTCGACTGTGCACCTGTAGAAGTTAGAGAGAGTCTTCCTTGACAATCCGACTCTCCGTAATCTTCTCAGGAAGTAGAGGCGCTGATGAGCTTTTTTGATAATTAATAATAATAATAATACATTTTATTTATGGGCGCCTTTCAAGAGTCTCAAGGACACCTTACAAAAATTGAGCATGTATAGGAAAAACATGTAAGGGGAATGAAATAAATAGTAGAGACATGACTAGTACACAAAGTAAAGACAGAATTCAATACAAAACACAGCATGAGGCAATTAATGCACAGATGAAAAGGGACGGGGACGTGGGGCTAAGGATAGGCAGAGGTGAAGAGATGGGTCTTGAGGCGGGACTGGAAGATGGGAGGGACACGGAATTGCGGATCAGTTGGGGGAGGGAGTTCCAGAGCCTGGGAGCTGCCCTGGAGAAGGCTCTGTCCCCAAAACTGCGGAGGTTGGACTTGTGGATGGAGAGGAGACCGGCTGATGTGGATCTGAGGGACCGTGAGGGTTGGTAGGGGGAGAGGAGGTCAATGAGATATGTGGGGGCCAGATGGTGGAGGGCTTTGTAGGTGAGGACCAGGATTTTGTAGGTGATCCGGTGGGAGATGGGAAGCCAGTGAAGTTTTTTGAGGACTGGAGTGATGTGATGCCAGGATTTGGTGTGGGTGATGAGTCGGGCGGCTGCGTTCTGGACCAGTTGGAGTCGGTTGATGTAGGTGGAGCTGATGCCAGGGAGAAGTGAGTTGCAATAGTCCAGTCGGGAGGAGATGAAGGCATGGATGAGTCTTTCAGCAGCAGGCGGAGTGAGAGAGGGTCTGAGTTTGGCGATGTTGCGGAGATGAAAGAAGGAGGTTTTAATGACATGGCGGATGTGAGGCTCAAGGGAGAGGGTGGAATCAAAGATCACGCCAAGGTTGCGGGCTTGGGGAGATGGGGAGACAGTGGTGCCGTCGATGGTGAGAGTGGGGTTATTGATTTTGCTGAGTGTGGCTTTGGAGCCTATGAGGAGGAATTCTGTCTTATCGCTGTTGAGTTTGAGGAAATTATGTTGCATCCAGGTTTTTATAGCTGACAAACAGGAGTTGATATGGGAGAGGGGGGGGTTGTGGGGGGATTTGGTGCCAAGGTAAATCTGGGTGTCATCAGCGTAACAGTGGAAGTCCAGATTGAAGTGGCGGAGTATCTGACCAAGGGGGAGGATGTAGATGATGAAGCGGAGGGGGCCGAGTACGGAGCCTTGGGGAACGCCTTGAGTGACTGCGGCTGTAGCAGAGGTGTGGTTGTGGAGAGAGATGAAGTGGGATCTGTTGGAAAGGTAGGAACGGAGCCAGCTGAGTGCAGAGCCTTCAATGCCGAGGTCCTTGAGTCTGGTGAGCAGGATGTTATGGTTCACTGTATCGAAGGCTGCGCTCAGGTCGAGGAGGATGAGGATGTTGAGGGAACCAGTGTCAGCAGAGGTGAGGAGGTCGTTGAGGACTTTGAGGAGAGCAGTTTCTGTGCTATGGAGGGGGCGAAAGCCAGATTGGAGGGGTTCAAGTAGGTTATACGCAAGGAGGTGGGAATGAAGTTGCGACGCAACGATACGCTCCAGGGTTTTTGAAAGGAAGGGGAGGTTTGAGATTGGGCGGTAGTTAATGAGAGAGGAGGGATCAAGACCAGGTTTCTTTAGGATTGGTGTAACGGCAGCAGTTTTGAAAGCGGAGGGGACAATTCCTTGGGACAATGAGGAGTTGAAGAGATTAGTGAGGTAGGGGCAGAGAACGGGGAGGCAGGACTTCAGCAGGGGAGTGGGGAGAGGGTCGAGGGAGCAGGTGGTGGGTTTGGAAGAGCTGATGAGTTTGGAGATTTCAATAGGGGTGACCAGGTCAAACTGGGAGAGGAAGCAGTGTGGAGGAGGGGTAAGGAGGTCAGTGGAGATGTTGAAAGGAGGGGCCGTGGTAGGTGGTGGAGTAGATGCTGGGGAGTCGGGTACAGGGGATAAAGATTGATAGATGGTGCTGATTTTATCAGCGAAAAAGTGGAGGAATGAGTTGCAGAGATCCGGAGTAGAGGTAGGGAGAGTGTTGGCTCGAGGCTTGAGGAGGTTGCCCACTGTGGAGAAGAGGGTTCTGTGGTTTAGGCAGGGATCGGTGAATATGGAGGAGAGGTAGGCAGATTTTGCAGCAATGAGGGCATCTTTGTAATCAGTGAGGTGGAGTTTGTAAGCTTCAAGGTGCACTGTGAGAGATGATTTCTTTATTAGTCGTTCGAGTTGGCGACCAGTCTGTTTCAGTTTACGAAGTGCAGGTGTGTACCAGGGTGAGGATGTGTTGAAAGTTACGGTTCTTGTTTTGAGGGGGGCCAGAGTGTTGAGGGAGGTAGACAAGGTGGAGTTGAGATGGTTTGTGAGATCATCAGGTGAGATGGGGGCTGAGTCCAGTGGGAGAGTGGTGGAGAGCAGGTCAGAGAGATGGAGGGGATCAATGGATTTTAGATTCCGGAAGGTGATTTCTCGGAGGAAGCGGGGGCGAGGTGTCGGAGAAGGGATGGTGAACCGTATAAGCTTATGATCAGAGAGGGGGAAGAGGCAAGGATGGAGGTCGAGTACCGGTTGATTTATGGAGCAGACCAGATCAAGGATGTGACCTTTGTCATGGGTGGGAAAGGTGACGTGCTGAGAGAGAGAGTTCGTTCGTGTTCTCGGACCAGGAAAGATCTTCAGAGATGTGCACCCCCAGGAATTTGAAGTTCTTGACCCTTTCAACCATCGACCCGTTGATATAAATGGGGCTGTGGGTCCCCCTCCTACTCCTTCCAAAGTCCACAATCAGTTCCTTGGTTTTGCTGGTGTTCAGGGCCAGGTTATTGCGCTGGCACCATATGGACAGTTGCTCGATCTCTCTTCTGTACTCTGACTCATCCCCATCAGTGATACGCCCCACAATAGTGGTGTCGTCAGCGAACTTGATGATGGAGTTCGCACTGTGGTTCGCTACGCAGTCATGGGTATAGAGTGAGTACAGCAGGGGGCTGAGCACGCAGCCTTGAGGTGCTCCCGTGCTGATTGTTATTGAGGCTGACACATTTCCACCAATACGAACAGACTGTGGTCTATCGACGAGGAAGTCGAGGATCCAGTTGCAGAGGGATGCGCAGAGACCCAGTTCTGCGAGTTTGGTAACCAGTTTGGAGGGGATGATTGTGTTAAATGCCGAGCTGTAATCAATGAATAACAGCCTGACATATGAGTTTTTGTTGTCCGAGTGGTCCAGTGCGGAGTGGAGGGCCAGCGAGATCAGGAGAGTGCGGATCTCAAAGTTCATCCAAGGTTTCTGATTGGGAAACACTCGGAAGGTTTTTGTAGGGATGCAGTCCTCCACACATTTCTTTATGAAGTCTGTAACGACTGTGGCATATTCGTTCAAGTCCGTTGCCGAGTCCTTGAACATTGCCCAGTCTACAGACTCCAAACAGTCCTGGAGTTGTTCTTCTGCACCCCCACGACCAGCTCTGTGCTGTCCTCACTTCGAGCCTGCACCGCCATTCAATATGATCATGGCTGATCATCCAACTCAGTATCCTGTACCTGCCTTCTCTCCATACCCCCTGATCCCTTTAGCCACAAGGGCCACATCTAACTCCCTCTTAAATATAGCCAATGAACTAGCCTCAACTACCTTCTGTGACAGAGAGTTCCACAGATTCACCACTCTCTGTGTGAAAAATGTTTTTCTCATCTCGGTACTAAAAGACTTCCCCCTTATCCTTAAACTGTGACCCCTTGTTCTGGACTTCCCCAACAATCTTCCTGCATCTAGCCTGTCCAACCCCTTAAGTATTTTGTAAGTTTCTATAAGATCCCCCCTCAATCTTCTAAATTCTAGCGAGTACAAGCTGAGTCTATCCAGTCTTTCTTCATATGAAAGTCCTGACATCCCAGGAATCAGTCTGGCGAACCTTCTCTGTACTCCCTCTACGGCAATAATGTATTTCCTGGGAAAGGGGAGGGGATGGAGAGAGAGGGAATGCAAGGGTTACTTAAAGTTAGAGAAGTTCATACCGCTGGGGTGTAAGCTGTCCAAGCGAAATATGAGGTGCTGTTCCTCCAATTTGCGCTGGGCCTCACTCCGACAATGGAGGAGGCCCAGGACAGAAAGGTCAGTGTGGGAATGGGAGGGGGAGTTAAAGTGTTGAGCAACCGGGAGATCAGGTAGGTTAAGGCGGACTGAGCGGAGGTGTTCAGCGAAACGATCGCCCAGCCTGCGCTTGGCCTCGCCGATGTACAGCCTACCTTCGATTTAAACCAGCTTCTGCAGTTCTTTCCCACACAGTACAATGGCAAGCGGCAGTTCAAACATTTTCCTGTTTTTATTTTGTGGTAAAGAACTTAATAGTTCCAAATGGTATGTTATGGTACTTCATTGATCGTTTAGCTGGCCACCTTCACTCAGTCCACCTGAACCTACCTGATCTCCCGGTTGCCAAACACTTTCATTCTCCTTCCCATTCCCACACAGACCTTTCTGTCCTGGGTCTCCTCCATTGACAGTGTGAGGACCAACACATATTGGAGGAACAGCATCTCATATTTCACTTGGGCAGCTTACAGCCCAGTGGTATGAATATTGAGTTCAAAAGGGAACTGCAGATGTTGGAATATCGAAGGTACACAAATTGAATATTGATGTCTCTAACTTCAAGTAACCCTGGCATTCCCTTTCTCTCTCTCCACCCCCTCCCCCAAGCACATCACAACAGCTTCTCGTTTTCACCCAACAAACAGCCAACAATGGCCTGTTTCCTTATCATCGTTACTTTTTGGCATATCTTTCATTCTTTCATTTCAGTCCACATCACCGCCTATATCCCTCGTTTCCCTTATCCCTAACCAGTCTGAAGATGGGTCTCGAGCCCGAAACATCACCCATTCCTTCTCTCCAGAGATGCTGCCTGTCCCGCTGAGTTACTCCAGCATTTTGTGTCCATCTTCGGTTTAAACCAGCATTGGCAGTTCCTTTCCACACAAGGTCCTTTATTTGTCATGTGTAACGAGGTACAGTGAACACCATTTTTGTATGCAGTTCAGGACAAGTAACACTCCACAGAAGCACTTAGATACATCATGGATAAGGAGGAGATAATGGAAGATCTGCATAAAAGATGGCGCAGCAGGCAGCGACCGGGGTTCCATCCTGACCTCGGGTGCTGTCTGTGTGGAGTTTGCACGTTCTCCCTGTGACCGCGTGGGTTTCCTCCCACGCCCAAAAGACACACAGTTTGCAGGTTAATTGGCCCTCTAAAACCCCCCCCCCTATTGTGTAGGGAGTGGATGAGAAAGTGGGATAATATAGAACCAGTGAACACCCAGGTGATCGCTGGTCGTTGTGGACTCGGTGGGCCGAGGGACCTGGTTCCATGTTGTATCTCTAAACTAAAAGCGGCCAGGTACCAGATATGGCTTGGGATTTGAGTCGGATTTGGGGGAAGAGGTAAACGAGGTACAAGAGTTCAAATAAGTGTTAAATGTTTCATTCAAGTACATGCAGGTGCTCAGTATGTTCACAGGTTTAGCTTAGTTTAGAGATACAGCGCGGAAACAGGCCCTACAGCCCACACCGGCCAGCGATACATACACAGACACACAGACACACAGACACACAGACACACAGACACACAGACACACAGACACACAGACACACAGACACACACAGACACACACAGACACACACAGACACACACACACACACACACACACACACACACACACACACACACACACACACACACACACACACACACACACACACACACACACACTGTAGAATAAATTGCCACAGAAGGCTGTGGAGGCCATTTCAATGGATATTCTTAATTAGTGCGGGTGTCAGGGGTTATGGGGAGAAGGCAGGAGAATGGGGTTAGGAGGGAGAGATAGATCAGCCATAATTGAATGGCGGAGTAGACGATGGGCCAAGTGGCCTAATTCTACTCCTATCCCTTATGACCTTATATATACACACACACACACACACACATAAAAAACACAAATAATAATAGTGCAAAAAGACAAAACCAATACTCCAAGTTTCTCGTTCTCACCCAGCAAGCAGCTCACAATGACCTGTTTCCTTTATCATTAACCTACAAACCTGCACGTCTTTTGGAATGTGGGAGGAAACCGAAGATCCTGGAGAAACCCACGCAGGTCACGGGGAACACGTACAAACTCCCTACAGACAGCACCCGTAGTCAGGATCGAACCCGGGTCTCTGGCGCGAGTAAGCGCTGTAAAGCAGCAACCGTACCGCTGCGCCACCGTGAACGATCCCAAGGTACCGACAGTCAGCGCAGGAAGGAGATGGTTTCCGCTACGTACCTGGTCCTCGAAGGACAGGACCTGGGCCACGTCCCTGGGGAATCCGTCAATGACAATCCCCCGAGCGTCCGGCAGCTGCATTAAACGCTGCTTGATCTCAGTGATGGTGGTTTCCTGCAATAAAGAGATGTACATGTTAGAGAACGACCCACCCGAGTCACAGAGTGATACAGTGCGGGAACACGCCGGCCCAACTTGCCCACACCGACCAACATGACCCAGCTACACTAGTCCCACCTGCCTGCGTTTGGTCCATATCTCTCCAAACCTGTTCTGTCCATGTCCTTGTCTAACTGTTTCTTAAACGACGGGATAGTCCCAGCCTCAACTACCTCCTCTGGCATATTGCATCCGCTGCTCTAGATGTCAGCTGATCTACATCGGTGAGACCAAGCGTAGGCTTGGCGATCGTTTCCCCGAACACCAACCTGATGTCCCGGTGACTCAGCACTTCAACTCCCCCTCCCATTCCATATCTGACCTCTCTGTCCTGAGCCTCCTCCATGGACAGAGTGAGCACCGCTGGAAATTGGAGGAGCATCACCTCATATTCCGCTTGGGCAGTCTGCACCCTAGCGGCATAAACATTGAATTCTCCAATTTCCGGTAGCCCTTGCTGTCTTCTCTCCTTCTCAGCTCTCCCTCAACCCTCGGGCTCCTCCTCTTCCTTTCTCCTTTCTTCTCCCCATCCCCCCCACCCTACATCTGAAGAAGGATTTTGGCTCGAAACGTTGCCTATTTCCTTCGCTCCATAGATGCTGCTGCACCCGCTGAGTCGCTCCAGCACTTTTGACTACCTCCTCTGGCAGCCCGTTCCATACACCCACCGCCCTTTGTGTGGAAAAAGTTACCCCTCAGATTCCGATTCAATCTTTTTCCCCTTCCCTTGAAACCCATGTCCTCTGGATGGACTGAAGGATAATAAAATGTTCAACAGCAACACAATCGGTGGCGCAGCGGTAGAGTTGCTGCCTTACAGCGCCAGGGCTCCGGCTTCGATCCTGACTATGGGTGCTGTCTGTACGGAGTTTGTCCGTTTTCCCCGTGACCCGCGTGGGTTTACTCCAAGAACTTCGGTTTCCTCCCACCCTCCAAAGACGTACAGGTTTCAGGGCCGATTGGCTTGGTATAAATGCAAATTGTCTGTGTGTGTGTGTGTAGGATAGTGTTCAGGGATCGCTGGTCGGATCGGCACGGACTAGGTGGGCCGAAGGGCCTGTTTCCGCGCTGTATTGCTAAACTAAACTAATAGTCACAGGGCCCTGGTAAACTCAGTGGGTCAGGCAGCATCTGTGGAGGGTAGACACATGGTGTAACATAGCAGGTCAGCCAGCAGCTTTCATTTGGTTTAGTTTAGTTTAGTTTAATAATAATAATAATAATGGATGGGATTTATATAGCGCCTTTCTAATACTCAAGGCGCTTTACATTGCATTATTCATTCACTCCTCAGTCACACTCGGTGGTGGTAAGCTACTTCTGTAGCCACAGCTGCCCTGGGGCAGACTGACGGAAGCGTGGCTGCCATTCTGCGCCTTTGGCCCCCCCGACCACCACCAATCACTCACACACATTCACACACAGGCAAAGGTGGGTGAAGTGTCTTGCCCAAGGACACAACGACAGTATGCACTCCAAGCGGGATTCGAACCGGCTACCTTCCGGTTGCCAGCCGAACACTTAGCCCATTGTGCCATCTGTCGTCCCTACAAGTTTAGAGAGATTCAGTGCGGAAGCGGGCCTTTCGGCCCATCGAGTCCGTGCCGACCAGCGATCTCCGCACACCTACACTATCCTACACCCACTAGGGATAATTTACACTTTTGCCGAAGCCAATTAACCTACAAACCTGAGGTTAGACAAAAGTGCTGGAGAAACTCAGCGGGTGCAGCAGCATCTTTGGAGTGAAGGAAATATTTCCTGCGCTCCATAGATGCTGCTGCACCCGCTGAGTTTCTCCAGCACTTTTGTCTACCTTCGATTTTCCAGCATCTGCAGTTCCTTCTTAAACCTACAATCCTGTACGTCTTTGGAGTGTGGGAGGAAACCGGAGCACCCGCGCAGGTCACGGGAGATGGTACAAACTCCTTACAGACAGCACCCGTGGTTGGGATCGAACCCGGTTCTCTGGCGCTGTAAGGCAGCAACTCCACCGCTGCGCCACCAAGCACAAAATGCTGGAGTAACTCAGCGGGTCAGGCAGCGTCTCTTTAGAAAAAGGAATAGATGGCGTTCTAGGGCACAACCGGGAATCCGAAACACTGCCTATTCCTTTACTCCAGAGACGCAGCCTGACCCGTCGAGTTACTCCGGCGTTGTGTGCCCGTTCCCTGGGCTCTTGCCAGCTTGACAACATCTTTCCTGCAGCAGGGGGTGACCGAAACTGGGCGGTCACGGTGGCGCAGCGGTAGAGTTGCTGCCTTACAGCGAATGCAGCGCCGGAGACCCGGGTTCGATCCTGACTAGAGGTGCTGTCTGTGCGGAGTTTGCACGTGACCTGCGTGGGTTTTCTCCGAGATCTCCGGTTTCCTCCCGCACTCCAAAGGTTAATTGGCTTGGTACACGTTAAATTGTCCTTAGAGGGCGCAGGATAGTGTTAATGTGCGGGGGTCGCTGGTCGGCGCGGTGGGCCCTGTTTCCGTACTGTTTCCCTAAACTAAACTAAACTGAAGGCAATGCTGCGAAAACTCTTCAATGTGACTCAGACTGACAATGGGACTGACTCAACTGGCCTTTAGAAATGTCTTATCCGGACATTTGCCAGAAGGGACGCAATTAGCGATGGACAGTAAATGCCAGCCTTGTGGGTCTCCTGAGCAGTTTGTGAAACAGTTTGCAGGAAAGACGATGCTTCTATTTATAACAACCGCTGCTCTGCAGTATAATTGACACAGAAGCTGGGACCCAATTATAAAATGCGGTTCCAATCTAGGCTCGCACCTGGGGCGCCATCTCCCCGTGGGTGATAATTTTCGCGATCAGTCTCCACTTCCGGTTGCAGGTGGTGTTCTGGATCATTTTCTTTCGCAGCAGCTCTCCCACTGAGATGTACTCAAAGCCGTATCGCCGGGCGATCTTCAGGCTCTGAGTCCCCTTCCCACTGCCTGGACCACCTGCGTGCACAAGGTGAGGGGGCGTTAGTTCAGTTCCGCTCAGTTTATTGTCATATGTACCGAGGTACAGTGGAAAGCTTCTGCTGCGTGCTAACCAGCCAGCGGAAAGACAAGACATGGTTACTATCGAGCCGTCCACAGTGGACAGATACATGATAAGGGAATAACCTTTAGTGCAAGGTAGAGGTCATGTGATAGGAGCAGAATTAGGTCATCCGGTCCGTCAAGTCTACTCCGCCATTCAAGCATGGCTGATCTATCTCTCCCTCCTAACCCCATTCTCCTGCCTTCTCCCCATAACCCCTGACGCATGTACTAATCAGGAATCAATCTATCTATCTATCTATCTATCTATCTATCTATCTATCTATCTATCTATCTATCTATCTATCTATCTATCTATCTATCTATCTATCTATCTATCTATCTATCTATCTATCTATCTATCTATCTATCTATCTATCTATCTATCTATCTATCTATCTATCTATCTATCTATCCCTTGAAAATATTCACTGACATGGCCTCCACAGCCTTCTATGGCAAATAATTCTACAGATTCATAGAAACATAGAAACATAGAAAATAGGTGCAGGAGTAGGCCATTTGGCCCTTCGAGCCTGCACCGCCATTCAATATGATCATGGCTGATCATCCAACTCAGTATCCTGTACCTGCCTTCTCTCCATAACCCCTGATCCCTTTAGCCACAAGGGTCACATCTAACTCCCTCTTAAATATAGCCAATGAACTGGCCTCAACTACCTTCTGTGGCAGAGGATTCCAAAGATTCACCACTCTCTGTGTGAAAAATGTTTTTCTCATCTCGGTCCTAAAAGACTTCCCCCTTATCCTTAAACTGTGACCCCTTGTTCTGGAATTCTCCAACATCGGGAACAATCTTCCTGCATCTAGCCTGTCCAACCCCTTAAGAATTTTGTAAGTTTCTATAAGATCCCCCTCAGTCTTCTAAGATTCACCACCCTCTGACTAAATACATTTCTCCTCATCTTCCTAAAAGAACGTCCTTTAATTCTGAAGCTATGATCTCTAATCCTAGACTCTCCCACATCCACTCTATCCAAGCCTTTCACTATTCTGCATGTTTCAATGAGGCCCCCCCCCCCCTCATTCCTCTAAACTGCAGCGAGCACAGGCCCAGTGCCCTCAAACGCTCATCATAGGTTAACCTACTCATTCCTGGCTGGGATCATTCCTAGCTGTGACCTGCGTGGGCTTTCTCTGGGAGCTCCGGTTTCTTCCCACACTCCCAAACAATCACAGGTTTGTAGGCTGATTGACTTGGTGAGATTGTAAATTGTCCCTAGTGTGTGTAGGATAGCGTTAGTGTGCGAGGATCGCTGGTCGGCGCGGACCCGGTGGGCCGAAGGGCCTGTTTCCGCGCTGTATCACTAAACTAAATTAAAATAAATAAATACAGTTTAAAAATTGAAAAAAACAGACACACAAATAAATACATAAATAGCCAAATAAATAGACAGACAAACAAATAAATAATGTCTAGCAGCAGAAGGACCACAGACTGTCCCCATTCTTACCTATGAGCAGAATGATCCAGGGCCGAGGTTTCGTCGGGTCGAACACTGTGTATTCCTCGATCAGCTCTGCCGTCTCGGTCAGGCCTGTGTCGCTCTCGATGGAGAACTGGTGGATGGGCGGCAGGCGGTCGTAGCGACGCAGGGCAAAAGCGGGGCTGTCGGGCAGAGCTTAGGGCAGAGCGGGAGAGAGGGAGGTGTGAGCGAGAACTCTCTTGTGCATCGGCGATGGGTCAAAGGCTTTGCGTAAACTGCTCGCCGTTGTTCGCCAACAATAAGGGCGGCACGGTGGCGCAGCGGTAGCGTCGCTGCATCGCAGCGCCCGAGACCCGGGTTCCATCCCAACTACGGGCGCTTCTCCCCGTGACCTGCGTGGGTTCTCTCCGGGCGCTCCGGTTTCCTCCCACATTCCAAAGACATGCAAGATTGTAGGTTAATTGGCTTTGGTAAAATTGTAAAACTGTGTCCCTAGTGTGTAGGGTAGTGTTAGTGAGCGCCGAATCGATGAGCCTGAGGACATATTTCCATGTTGTATCTCCAAACTGAACTCTTTCAAGTCTCTGCCTCTGGCACAGAAGGCAGTGGAGGCCAATTCACTGGATGTTTAAGAGATAGTTAGATTTAGCTCTTAGGGCTAAAGGAATCAGGGGATAGAGAGAAAGCAGGAACGGGATACTGATTGTGGATGATCAGCCATGATCATATTGGATGGCGGTGCTGGCTCGAAGGGCCGAATGGCCAACTCCTGCACCTATTGTTCTATCTTTCTAAGTCAGGGGTTATGGGGCGCAGGCAGGAGAATGGGAAAGATAGATCAGCCATGATTGAATGGTGGAGTAGACTTGATGGGCCGAATGGCCTAACTCTGCTCCCAGAAATAATGAAGTCAGGATGAGTAGAGTCTATCATTGTATGCTGAACATTGTATGCTTGCACACGTGCAGTGAAATACCACTGTGTGACTCCGTTACACAGTGGGGAACACGGTGGCGCAGTGGTACAGTCGCTGCCTCACAGCTCCAGAGTCCCGGGTTCGATCCCGACTACTGGTGCTTGTCAGTACGGAGTTTGCACGTTCTCCCCCTGACCTGCCTGGGTTTTCCTCGAGATCCTTGGCTTCCTCCCGCACTCCAAAGACGTGCAGGATTTTAGGTTAATTGGCTTGGTATGAATGTTAAATTGTCCCCAGTGTGCGTGTGTGTGTGTGTGTGTGTGTAGGCTAGTGCGGTCGGCACGGACCTGGTGGGCCGAAGGGCCTGTTTCCGCTCTGTATCTCTAAACTAAAAGAACTATCTGCAACATCAAAGCAAAATGCTGGAGACATGCTGAGAAATAATAAAAAAAACTAAAATAAATAAACAAGATTCCATTTGCAGATATTTAGTGCGGCCTACACCAACCTGCGGCCTACACCAGCCTGCGGCCTACACCAGCCTGCGGCCTACACCAGCCTGAAGCCGCGGTCTCCGGTGGGGAGGCACCGATTCAGGACTTACCTCGACTTTTACCTGTCTACTCATCTGGACGCCCGCAGCGGCGACTGAGGAGGGTTGAGGTCCCGACCACGGGGGAAAATGGAGGAGGACCGGCCAAATTTTGTGCCTTCCACCACAGTGACGAATGCTGTGGTGGATGTTTATGTTAAATTCTTATTGTGTTTTTGTGTGGTTCTTTTTCATTGTACCGCCGCTGGTAAATTAATTTCACTTGCACTTTAAGTGTAAAATAAAATAAAATAAAATTGATTGATTGATTTGTATTTCTGAACACAGACAATGATCTGCTCCTGAAAGCACCGCTCTTTGTGAAGTTTGGACTGTTTTGCGCACCGAGAGTGAGTTTGAAACCAGATGGTTCATCGTCACGTGTGCAGAGGTACAGTGAAAAGCTTTTGTTGGGTGCTATCCAGTCAGCGGAAAGACAGTACATGATTACATTGACCGAGCCGTTTATAGTATACAGATGCATGATAAGGGAATAATTGTTTAGTGCAAGGTAAAGCCATCAAGGTGCGATCAAGGATAGTCCGAGGGTCACCGATGAATTTACCATTTCTGAAGACCGCTCTCCTAGCCTGGCAAACGTTGAGAGGGGGCAAGGCCCTCTTCTCCTGGGTAACGAAGGTGTCCCATCGCACCCACTCCGGACCTCCAAGCTCCCTCACCTTCTTCAAGCAACCTTCCAAGTAGTCAACGAGGTCATCGGGCCTGTGGTACATCAGCCCCGTGAGTAGACTCTGTTGAAAACAATCAGAAGACACTCCAGAATTAAGCACAGGTATTGGCGGCTTCTGCCTGAGAAAACGACCTCGGTGTAAAATTAAAAGAGAAATGGTTGGGGTGGCACGGTGGCGCAGCGGTAGAGTTGCTGCTTTACAGCGCCAGAGACCCGGATTCGATCCTGACTACCAGTGCTGTCTGCACAGAGTGTTCCATGTTCATTACTGTGACCTGCGTGGGTTTTCTCCGGGTGCTCCGGTTTCCTCCTACATCCCAAAGACGTGCAGGTTTGTAGGTTAATTGGCTTGCTATAAATGTAAATTGTCCCTGGTGTGTGGAGGAGAGCGTTAGTGTGTGGGGATTGCTGGTCGGTGCGGACTCGGTGGGCCAAAGGGCCTGTTTCCGCGCTGTATCTCTAAGCTAAGCGAGGCAAAGGTCAGGCAGCATCTGTGGAAAGGGAAACAGAGTTAACACCGCAGGTCTCAGACCCTTCGTCGAAACTGGGAAAGAAAGAAAAAAGACACAAAGCGCTAGAGTAACTCAGCGGGACCGGGCAACATCCCTGGAGAATCTGGAGAGATGACATTTCATGTCGGGACCAATCTTAGCACAGGTCTGTGTAATGAACTCAGAAAGGGATGTCTAGCAGGATACAGTGGCTTGCAAAAGTTTTCATACCCCCTTGAACTTTTCCACATTTTGTCACGTTACAACCACAAACGTAAATGTATTTTATTGGGATTTGATGTGATAGACCAACACAAAGTGGTGCATAATTGTGAAGTGGAAGGAAAATGATACATGGTTTTCAAATTTTTTTACAAATAAAAAAACTGAAAAGTGTGGCGTGCAAAAGTATTCAGCCCCCCTGAGTCAATACTTTGTAGAACCACCTTTCGCTGCAATTACAGCTGCAAGTCTTTTGGGGTATGTCTCTACCAGCTTTGCACATCTAGAGACTGAAATGTTTGCCCATTCTTCTTTGCAAAATAGCTCAAGCTCAGTCAGATTGGATGGAGAGCGTCTGTGAACAGCAATTTTCAAGTCTTGCTAGAGATTCTCAATTGTATTTAGGTCTGGACTTTGACTGGGCCATTCTAACACATGAATATGCTTTCCATTGTAGCTCTGGCTGTATGTTTAGGGTCGTTGTCCTGCTGGAAGGTGAACCTCTGCTCCAGTCTCAAGTCTTTTGCAGACTAACAGGTTTTCTTCCAAGATTGCCCTGTATTTGGCTCCATCCATCTTCCCATCAACTCTGACCAGCTTCCCTGTCCCTGCTGAAGAAAAGCATCCCCACAGCATGATGCTGCCACCACCATGTTTCACAGTGGGGATGGTGTGTTCAGGGTGATGTGCAGTGTTAGTTTTCCACCACACATAGCGTTTTGCATTTAGGCCAAAAACTTCAATTTTGGTCTCATCTGACCAGAGCACCTTCCTCCACATGTTTGCTGTGTCCCTCACATGGCTTGTGGCAAACTGCAAACGGGACTTCTTATGGCTTTTTTTCAACAATGGCTTTCTTCTTGCCGCTCTTCCATAAAGGCCCGATTTGTGGAGTGCACGACTAATAGTTGTCCTGTGGACAGATTCTCCCACCTGAGCTGTGGATCTCTGCAGCTCCTCCAGAGTTACCATGGTCTCCTTGCCCGGCCTGTCAGTTTAAGTCCAGACCTAAATCCAATTGAGAATCTCTGGCAAGACTTGAAAATTGCTGTTCACAGACGCTCTCCATCCAATCTGAGCATGAGCTATTTTGCAAAGAAGAATGGGCAAAAATTTCCGTCTCTAGATGTGCAAAGCTGGTAGAGACATACCCCAAAAGACTTGCAGCTGTAATTGCAGCGAAAGGTGGTTCTACAAAGTATTGACTCAGGGGGGCTGAATACTTTTGCACGCCACACTTTTCAGTTTTTTATTTGTAAAAAAATTTGAAAACCATGAATCATTTTCCTTCCACTTCACAATTATGCGCCACTTTGTGTTGGTCTATCACATAAAATCCCAATAAAATACATTTACGTTGGTGGTTGTAACGTGACAAAATGTGGAAAAGTTCAAGGGGTATGAATACTTTTGCAAGCCACTGTATATATCGCCCTTCTTCTTAAGGGTCTGTCCCACTTGCCGTCATATCAGTGTCACTGAAAGATTTTGAACATTTCAAAATCCAGCGGCGACAAAAAAAATGTTGCGACACTTGAGGAAAACACCGCGCATCAATACGTCGTCACGCCGCGAATTTTTTGGTGACCTGATACGTCAGTCAATGATGCCGGCAGTCGCTGAAAAAATCGCCAAGTGGGACAGGCCCTTTCGAGCCATAGAGTCTTAGAGTCGAAACAGCATGGAAACAGGCCCTTCAGCCTAACTTGCCCACGCCGACCAACATGCCCCATCTGCACCAGCCCCACTTGGCTGCCTATGGCCCATATCTCTCTAAACCTGTCCCAGTCATGTACGTGTTTAAATGTTTCTTAAACTTTGCGGTAGTCCCTGCGGGGAAACTGAGGAACATAAAATAATTCAGTCTGGGAACTGACAGCGTTTTGCAGTAAGTGCCAAGGATGATGAGGATTTGAAGGATATCCAGAAACACAGCTAACACACCGAGGGTCAGGCTGGATATTGCAGCTTAATACTCTGTCCTGTTGTAATTAGGCACCTGCAGTGAATATTAAAGATCTCTCACTCTTTAGCAAAGGAAAATAAATTGACACAAGGATTTTGTAAGGTCGCAGTGCACTGAAAGTTCGCTACTGTCACTATTGTGCTTTAAAAAACTCAGCCACAGTTTTAATGTAGGAAATATTGTGGCTAATCTGCACACAGCAAGTCCAACAAACAATCAGGTCATGGAAATAGACACACAGTGAGTGCTGGAGTAACTCAGTGGGGTCACGCAGCATCTCTGGGGAACATGGACTGGTGACGTTTCAGGTCGGGACCCTTCTTCAGACTGGTTGTATGTGGGTGGGGGGGGGGGGGGGTGGGGGGTGAAGGAAAGCTGGAAGAGGGGAGGGGCAGTACAGAGTGTGGCCCAGTAATGATGTTGGTGGTGGGAGTGATATTTGAGCAACTTGTTGGAGAGAGGAATTCTCCCTCTCCCTCAAGGCTTGGACACGGGGAGTTTGGTCCATCTGACGGAGTGGGCGAATAGAGGGCTGTTTGTCTCAAGGACGGACGGGGACACGGACGGGGACACACACACACACACACACACACACACACACACACACACACACACACACACACACACACACACACACACACACACACACACACACACACACACACACACACACACACACACACACACACACACACACACACACACACACACACACACACACACACACACACACATATATATAGTCAGAGAGTGGTGAATCTGTGGAATTAATTGCCACAGAAGGCTGTGGAGGTCATTTCAATGGATATTCTTGATTAGTACGGGTGTCAGGGGTTGTGGGGAGAAGGCAGGAGAATGGGGTTAGGAGGGAGAGATAGATCAGCCATGATTGAATGGCGGAGGAGACTTGATGGGCCGAATAACCGAATTCTACTCCTATCACTTATGACCTTACATGATTCACACATTGACACACACACACACACACACATAAAAACAAACAAATAATAATAGTGCAAAAAGACAAAACCAATGCACCAGCTTCTCGTTCTCACCCAGCAAGCAGCTCACAATGACCCGTTTCCTTCATCATCGTTACTTTTATTCATATCTTTCATTCATTTGTTCCCTATCTCTCTACATCACCGTCTATATCTCTTGTTTCCCTTTCCCTTGACTCTCAGTCTGAAGAAGGGTCTCGACCCAAAACGCCACCCATTCCTCGTTCTCTCCAGAGACGCTGCTTGACCCACTGAATTACCCCAGCACTTTGTGTCCATCTTCGGTATAAGTCAGCATCTGTGTTAATAAAGTATGCTGCAGAACCAGTATCCATCTAACTATCTATCTAAGATAGACACAAAATGCTGGAGTAACTCAGCTGGCCTGGCAGCATCTCTGGGGAGAAGGAATGGGTGACGTTTCAGGTTGAGATTCTTAGAGTCATAGAGTGATACAGTGTGGAAACAGGCCCTTCGGCCCAACTCGCCCACACCGGCCAACAATGTCCCAGCTTCCCTAGTCTGACTTGCTTGCGCTTGGTCCATAACCCTCCAAACCTGTCCTATCCATGTACCTGTCCAACTGTTTCTTAAACGATGGGATAGCCCCAGCCTCAACTACCTCCTCTGGCAGCTTGTTCCATACACCAACACCCTCTGTGTGAAAAAATTACCCCTCGGATTCCTATTAAATCTTTTCCCCTTCACCTTGAACCTATGTCCTCTGGTCCTCGATTCCCCAACTCTGGGTAAGCGACTGCGTGCATCTACCCGATCTATTCCTCTCATGAATTTGTACACCTCTGTAAGATCTCCCCTCATCCTCCTGCGAATAGAGACCCAGCCTACTCAACCTCTCCCTATAGCTCACACCCTCTAGTCCTGGCAACATCCTCGCAAATCTTCTTCAGACTATCTGCCTGTCTGTCTAAGAAAAGAGACAAAATGCTGGAGTAACTCTGCAGGAAAGGCAGTGTCTCTGGAGAGAAGCAGCGGGCGAGGTTTGCGGGGTCGAGAGACCCTTCCTCAGACTATTTATCCCATCTGTCAATGTAATCCATCTCTCTCCGAGAGTCACCAGGACTCTTGATGTAGTTTGAACTTCTGATGGGAACGGGGTATTTCTGCCTGCGCCTGTGTACTCACCTCGAACAACTGGGGTATTTGCCGGCTGGAGAGGTAGTCTTTGGCGTCGGCGTTGTTCATGGCTCGGGTTGCTCCTTGTATCCCGTTGATGATTGTGCCAGGGGTCCCGGTACGGAGCCCTGCCCGACCTCAATCTCTAGCCAGCCTGAGCCTTGCTACACTCTGCCCAATGTGTGTGTGCCGCCCCCTTTTATACACTATACACAACACACACACACCCCCCTCTGAGCGGGACGGCCACAAGGTTCAACCTTTTGATGCGGAGCAGCGGAAAATAAATCACTGCAGATGTTGCTTTACACGTCAGGACACAGCGTGCTGGAGTAACTCAGCGTGGCAGGTCACAGCGCACACAGCACACAGCGGTATGCAGTAAAACCTCCACCTGTTGGTGAACTCTCACAATCCCCTTTCCCCCATACATCCACCCACCTCTCCCCCCTTCTCTCTCCCTCTCCCCTCGCCCCCTCTTCCTCTCCCCCTCTTCCTCTCCCCCCTCTCTCCCTCTCCCCTCCTCTCTTCCCCTCACTCTCTCCCGCCCCTCTCCCCCCCTCTATCTCCCTCCCTCTCCCCCTCCCCCCCAGCCCCCTCTGCCCCTCACCCCCTCTTCCTCTCCCTCTCCTCCTCCCTCCCTCCCTCCCCCTCTTCCTCTCCCCCTCTCCCTCCATCTCCCCCTCTCCCATCTTCCTCTCCCATCTCCCCCTCTTCCTCTCCCCCTCTCTCTCCCTCTCCCTCTCCCTTCCTCTCTCCCGCCCCTCCTCTACCCCCTCTGCCCCTCCCTCCCTCCCCCTCCCCCTCTCCCCTTCCTCTCCCCCTCCCCCCCTCCCCTCACCCCTTCCTCTCCTCCCTCCCTCCCTCCCTCCCCCTCTCCCTCTCCCTCTCCCCCTCCTCCCTCTCTCCCCCTCCCTCTCTCCCCCTCCCTCACCCCTTCCTCTCCTCCTCCCTCCCTCCCTCGCTCCCCCTCTCTCCCTCTCCCTCTCTCACCCCTGTGCCGGACTTGGACTCACAGACAAGCACCCGTAGTCAGGATCGAACCCGGGCCTCTGGCGCTGTAAGGCTGCAGGTCTACCGCAGTGCCATTGTGCCACACGTACTGCTTCAGAAAACCATCTTGAATGCATATCTTGAATTCTTTCCCATCTAATCCCCTTCACTAAGGCAATCGTAGTAAATAGTAAACATTTTGCTATAATAGTAAATAGTGTAAACATTTTGCTAAAATATCCCTATTGCATTTACATGAGTAAGGGGATGGATAATCAAATGCATGAAACATTGCAGGTTGATCATTTCAGTCTGAAGAAGTTGTACCGACCCAAAATGTCTCAATAGACAATAGGTGCAAGAGTAGGCCATTCGGCACTTCGAGCCAGCACCGCCATTCACTGTGATCATGGCTGATCATCCACAATCAGTACCCTGTTCCTGCCTTCTCCCCATATCCCCTGACTCCGTTATCTTTAAGAGCCCTGTCTAGCTCTCTCTTGAAAGTCTCCCTCCTTTTTCTCCAAAGATGCTGCCTGACCCGCTGAGTTTCTCCAGCCTTTTGTGTCTCTCCTTGGTATAAACCAGCATCTGCAGTTCTTTGTATCTACCTTGCAGATTGTTTGATAGGGATAAGAATTGATGTTTTATTCATCCCACGTGGGGGCTTTTTTCTTATAGTTCTTCGGACCAACTTGCCCACACCGGCCAACATGTCCCAGCTACACTAGTCCCATCTGCCTGCGTTGGGCCCATATCCCTCCAAACCTGTCCTATCCATGTACCTGTCTAATATTCCTCTCATGTGCATGAAGGAACTGCAGATGCTGGTTTAAATCAAAGATAGACCCAAAATGCTGGAGTAACTCGGTGGGACAGGCAGCATCTCTGGAGAGAAGGAATGGGCGACAGGCCTCTTGATCCGAAACATCACCCATTCCTTCTCTCCAGAGATGCTGCCTGTCCCGCTGAGTTACTCCAGCTTTTTTATGCCTATCATATTCCTCTCATGATTTATTACACCTCTATAAGATGACCCCTCAGCCTCCTGCGCTCCAAGGAATAGAGGCCCAGCCTACTCAATCTCTCCCTATAGCACAGACCCTCTAGTCCTGGCAACATCCTCGTAATATTATTGTAGCAAATTTGGGGACACTGTTACCTTGGATGCTAAAAGACTGCACATGATTGAAACCTAAAAAATACGGAATCAACTCTTTACAAACTGTTGCAATAAAAACTTTGCAGGAGATAATATATCACTAAATGGAGATTGAATGAATGGAATGTAAAATGTGTAGGAAGGAACTACAGATGCTGGTTTACACTGAAGAGAGGCACAAAATGCTGGAGTAATTCAGCAGGGCAGGCAGCATCTCTGGAGAGAAGGAATGGGTGACGTTTCGGGTCAAGACCCTTCTTCAGACTGAGTCAGTCGGGGGAGAGGGAGACTGGAGATGGAAGGGTAAGGTGTGAGAACGATAGATCAAAGCAGACGATGTTCAACAAAATGTAGAGATTCCAGAACAAGGGGTCACAGTTTAAGGATAAGGGGGAAGTCTTTTAGGACCGAGATGAGAAAATCATTTTTTACACAGAGAGTGGTGAATCTGTGGAACTCTCTGCCACAGTAGGTAGTTGAGGCCAGTTCATTGGCTATATTTAAGAGGGAGTTAGATGTGGCCCTTGTGGCTAAAGGGATCAGGGGGTATGGAGAGAAGGCAGGTACAGGATACTGAGTTGGATGATCAGTCATGATCACATCGAAAAGCGGTGCAGGCTCGAAGGGCCGAATGGCCTACTCCTGCACCTATTTTCTATGTTTCTATGTTTCTAGAGTGGATGATTGTTGGCTGAGGGGAAGGTGCCAAGAAGGCATACAAACAGTAAAATTAATCAGGGGGACAATGAATCTAGTCGGAGAACTAGGATGGGAGAGGGTAAGAGAGAGACGGAAAGCAAGGGTTACTTGAATTTAGAGCATACAATATTCGTACCGCTGGCTTGTAAGCTGCCCAAGTTTACTGATTTTACTGTGTAGTAAGGAACTGCAGATGCTGGTTTACACAAAAATTAGTCACATTATGGTGGAATAACTCAGCAGGACAGGCAGCATCTCTGGAGACGGGTTGGGTCGAGGCCGTACCTTAGACGTTCTGTAGATGGGTCTCAACTCGAAATGTCACCCATTCCTTTTCTCCAGAGATGCTGCCTGACCCAGCTGAGTTACTCCAGCATTTTGTCTCTATAATGCGATGCTGGATTACGGCAAACGCCTCCGTTGCCATGCTGTGAGAACGGAGAGGTTGAGAAGAAGCTTCTTCCCAGAGGCCATTAGGACTGTAAACTCCTATCTCACCAGGGACTAACTTTACTGAACCACTCTACTGCTTTTTTTTTTTAAATCGCTGTTTTTTCCCCTTTTTCCTTCCGCCCACAATATTTAATATGAAAAAGAAAATGTGATTCTGTTCCATTCTGTTTGTAGTTTGTTTGTTTGTTTGTCTTTTTGCACAAAGTCGGCGAGCATTGCCACTTTTCATTTCACTGCACATCTTGTATGTGTATGTGACGAATAAACTTGACTTGACTTGACATCTGCAGTTCCTTCCTACACAATTTACCTTCCATTCATTCAATCTCCATTTACTGACATTTTCTCTCCTGCAATGTTTTCATGCAAGAGTTTGTAAAGATTACACAGTTGACACCGTGTTTTCTAGGTTTCAAGCATGTGCAGTCTTCTAAGCGACACCAAAGCATGTTTGGGTCGAGACCCCTCTTCAGGCCGTCTGAGGAAGGGTCGAGACCCGAACTGTCTCCAGAGATGCTCCGTGTCCCGCTGAGTTACTCCAGTTTTTTGTGTTACCTTACACATTTTACAGATTATATGCCTCCTTATCACATTCACCTCAACCAACAATGAACCATTCATTCTACATTTCCTTATCACCATCTGCTTTGATCTGTTGTTTTCATACCTTACCCTTCCATTCTCTATGTCACCCTCTCCCCGACTCTCAGTCTGAAGAAGGGTCCCGACCCGAAATGTCACCTATTCCTTCTGTCCAGAAACACCGGAGCATCCTGGACAATACAGCTCACCCTCTCCATGACTCACCTGAGGAGCACCTTCAGCAACAGACTGGTTCCACCAAGATGCAGCACAGAACGCCACAGGAGAACCCTTTCCCCGTGACTATCAAAAATGTACAACATAAGGGGCTGTCCCACTTGGGCAACCTAATTGGCGAGTTTAGAAGAGTTTAGGAGGGTTTGAAAAAATGTCATGTTGAAGACCTCCTTCGACTATGTTGAAGACCAGCGTCAACTAGCTACGGCTAGCTTCGGGAAAATTGGACACCAAATAGAGGAGAGTGAAGACGATCTCCTTCGACCTCCCTTTCGATTATGATGAAGACTATCTACGACTACCTTCGACTACCCTCGATTACCTACGACTAACATGCCGACCTACGACTAAACCTACGAGTAAAAAAAGTATCGATTTTTCCATGGCGACCTTTTTTTACTCGCGGGCTTTTTTCAACAGGCGCGACCTAGCTGAGGCCTCGAGTACGCGGGGACTACTCTCGAGCGTGAAGGAGAGTTACAAGACCTCCTACGACCTCGTGTCGATCATGCTGCGAGTATGAGTCGAGGGCAAACTCGCCAGAGCTCGCGGATTAGGTCGCCCAAGTGGGTCAGGCCCTTTATCCCCTTTTAACCACCGGGTGGCGCCAGCAATGGCCGCCTCACCAACAGTCTGTCCCTTCCTTCTTTGTATTTTAATAGCATGTGTTAAATGTAAGTTTTTAGTGTTCTTTAGCTTGTTTTATTTTGTGGGGTTTGGGGGAAACTTTTTTTAATTTCTTACCTTGACGGAGATGTGATTTTTTTCCGTATCGTATCTCCGTCCGCACTGCGGCCTAACATCGAGGAGTTGGCGGCCTTGGCTGGAGACTGAGTTTCGAGAGCTCCACCGCGGGTGCCTACGGGACTTTAACATCACGGAGCCCGCGATCCCTTAGCCAGGGATCGTCCTCGGATCTCCAACCGTGGGTGCCTGCGGACTTAACATCACCTAGCCCGCGGTCTCTGGTCAGAGACCCACATCGGGAACTCCAAGCTGCAGGAGCTTCGACCGCCCCAACGCGGGAGGTTCAACTGCCCCGACTGTGGGAGATCAAAGAGGGAAGAAGATTGGACTTTACTGCCTTCTATCACTGTGGGGAATGTAGGGAATCCACTGTGGTGGATGTTTATGTTAACTTTTATGTAGTTGTGTGTCTTGTTGCTTTTGGCTGTTTTATGGCTGTATGGTAATTCATATATCACTGTTCCTTAATTGGTACACGTGACAATAAAAGCTTTGAAACCTTCTGTTGTGGGGCAGACACTTTAATTTCATGTTTCATTTATCTTGTTGTGTTTCATGACTGTTGGTGGAACAATTTCCCTCCTGGAATAAATCGTATTGTGTCGAATCGTATTTGTGTCGTGTCATGTCGTGTCGTATTTGTGTGTGTATCCTGCTGTTGTTTTAAAAGAAAATGCATTTACTTTGGTAGTCTAGGGGGTTCTAGGACTTTGGGGACTGGACTTTGTGCCTTCCCCCACAGTGGGAATCACTGTGGGGGGATGTTTTGGTGTTTAATTTCTTTATGAATACTGTGTTGTATTTTTATTAGTGTGCTGCAAGGACATCAGAATTTCCCCTGAATAAGGGGATTAATAAAGTAATCAATCAATCAATCAATCAATCAATCAATCAATCTTTGCACATCTCACTTTTTCTCTTTCTTGCCTTTTCTCCTTTCTTTTCTTCCAACTAAAGCCAAGCAGTTAAAATTGAAGCTGTCCAACAACTGTATAATTTTATACGCCGTTGGTTCTATTTTTGTACATTTGCTTCTAATACATTTTAAAAAATAATATATTTTTTTAATGTTTTAACAAAAATAAATGTAATCAATTATTGTGACAATACCAAACAAACAATAATACACAATCACCCAATTATCTAAACAAGTATTCCTAAATGTTACACTATTCAACAACTGCATTACAATCCTTATCAAGGAGGCATCGTGTGTGTTGGGTGGTAGCGGGGGGACCGGAACCCGGAACGGGGGAACCGGGCGCTGCCGGACCCGGCGGCGGCGGACAGTTTCCGGTGAAGATGGCGGCGCCCGGAGCGGGAGGGAGGAGGCGGCCGCTGCTCGCTGTGTGGATCCTGGCGCTGGTCGTGGTGGCGGCGGCGCTGGTCCCGGCCACCCGCGGCGCCTCTGCCTCGGAGGAAGCGCAGGTAGGGAGCGCGGCGCCGGCGGGTCCACGAGCCGCCGAATAAACCCGCTGGGTTTGGGATCGTTGCCGGGGCCGCAGGAAACGGGGAGCCCGGAATTAATTTACCCGCGGACCGGCCTCCCCGGTCATCTGGACCCTCCCCCTCCCCCCCCCACGTCCCCTCCTCCAACCTCGACCCCCCCCACCAACCATCCTCTCCCCCTTCAACCCCTCAACCTCCACCCTAACTTCTCCCCAATCTCTCCCCCCAACTTCTCCTCTCCCCAATTTCATTTCCCTCCCAACCCCAACCTCTCCCCACCTCCCTTCCAATCTCCCCATCTCCAACTTCTCCGCTCCATCTCTTTCACCCCAACCTCCACCCCCCCCCCCAACTTCTCTCTCCCAACCTCTCTCTCCCCCAACTTCTCCCCAATCTCTCCCCCCAGCTTCTCCCCTCCCCAATTTCATTTCCCTCCCAACCTCAACCTCTCTCCCCCCCCCCGAATCTCTTCTGGACCCCCCCCTCCCCAACACGCCCCCCCCCCCCCTCCCTCCAACCAACCCAATCTCCCCCTCCTCTCTCCCCCCCACACACCTCCCAACCCATTTTCGCCCACCCAAATCTCTCTCTCCCAACCCCAACCCCTCTCTCCCACCCCAAAACCTCTGCCCCCCCCCAAACTCTCTGCCCCCCCAACTCCAACCTCTGCCTCTCGCCTCTCTGAACCCCACACCCTCCCCCGATTCCCCACCCCCACCCCCTGATTCATCCCCTCCCCCTCTGATGCCACTTTTCCCTCTGGGACCCACCACCTCGGCGAAACTTTCCTTTGTCCCACTGGAACCTACAGTTCCCCATCCTGCTGAGACCCCCCCCTCCCCGCTGAGACACCCCCAACTCTATATGGAAAAACACTTTGGTGGCCTTAATTGAACCAAACATCTTATCCAGCTGGAACACTCGCTGCTCAAATTAGTGCCATGAAATATTCAGCGTTGGTTTTGGGAGGGGGGCTGAGGTGGTCCCGCTGGCGTGATGGCGATGCCTTCCTGCAGGAATGAACTGGAAACTCAGCTTGATTTTTCTTTTTCTTTCTTTGCTCATGACTCTGGTGTGGGACTTGAACCTATAACCTCATGCCTTCAATGAAATTGTCATCAGCCGCACAGGGACCACCGAGTTAATTGGGGTTGGGAGGGAAATGAAACATACCAGAAGGAAACGAGTGATATATTTTTCTGGCAGCGGGTTACTACGATCTGAGACGCATTGTTTGCAGGAGTGATGGAAGTTGCTTCAGTGACAATTTTCAGCAGGGGATTAAGAAAAGTTAAAGTGACACAGACACGACAGGTTAAGAGGTCTTTTGTGCTCTGATTCTACGAGGACAATCTGTATGCACGCTGCTTTCTCTTGGAGAAGGATTGTGTCGTGCAGAAGCCAGCTGCCAAATGAGGTGACATGTTTTGTGCGGAGCAGAGTGTAATTACACAGACTGACGGGCAATTTTTCAAAACTCTTTTTCATTTGACATGTATGTTTTGTGTTTTTTTTTAATTTACACTTGCGCTGATGAAAGGTTCCATTGGAACATAATCATTCACTTTTCATTGCAGGAGAGAGGAGGAGGGCTCTTATCATTATGTACAGATTCAATCTATATTTATCCCATGCTGAAGATAGACACAAAATGTTGGAGTAACTCAGCACGTCAGGCAGAACCTCTGGAAAAAGGAATAGATTACGTTTTGTGTCGTGACCCTTCTTTAGACTGTGACTTTCAGTCTGACGAAGGGTCTCAACCCGAACCTCCTGGTCTGAAGAAGGGTCCCGAGCCGAAATGTCACCTATCCATGTTCTCCAGAGATTTCTTTAAATTTATTTATTTATTTATTAAAAAAAAAAAAAAAAAATTGGCAATGCAACAGGCTTTCATTGGAAATTCAGCACAAATGCAAGCCTAACATGGGCAACAGGACCTCGACATTCTACTTCAGCTTCTTCTTGGGGCGCAGGTTGTTTGTGTGGCCACACTTGGTTTTACGGCAGTTGGATGCAGGCGGGCATAGCACTTGCGACAGATCATCTTGTCACAGTTGTATTTCTGAGCAAGGACTCGGAGACTGGGGTCCAGGGCACCTCCCCTCAGACGCAGCACCAGATGCAGAGTGGACTCTTTCTGGATATTGTAGTCAGACAGAGTACGGCCATCCTCCAGCTGCTTGCCAGCGAAGATCAATCGCTGCTGATCCGGAGGGATCTCTTCCTTGTCCTGTATTTTGGCCTTCACATTCTCGATGGTGTCACTTGGTTCCACCTCAAGGGTGATCGTTTTCCCAGTGAGGGTCTTCACAAAAATCTGCATCTTTTCCGCTCGGCAGCCGCTCCGACACAGAGCGAGAGGCCCGTCGCCGTCAGCGGAAGTCGTGTTGGCCATGTTCTCCAGAGATGCTGCCTGACTCTCTGAGTTACTCCAGCATCTTGTGTTTATCTTTGGTGTAAACTCTCATCTGCAGTTCCTTCATACACATTTAAACCATGCTGAGTCTGCTCTGGGAATATTTGGGGAAATTTTATTTATAAACGTGTTTTATCGAGAGAGAGAGAGAGATAAGAGTGTTTTATTGTCATATGTCCCAGGTAGAACAATGAAATTCATTACTTGCAGCAGCACAACAGAATATGTAAACATAGTACAATATAATAAACAAGAAAGGAAAAAAAAGTTAATATGTACACACACACTCTCAAATACACATATATAGATCATATATATATAAATAAACACGCACATATACGTACACACAAAAAACAAACTATAATAGTGCAATAGTAACAGTAATAGTCTATTGTAGTCCAGAGCTTATTTGCGGTTGTAGTGTTTAATAGCCTGGGTAGACAAAATTGCTGGAGAAACTCAGCGGGTGAGGCAGCATCTATGGAGCGAAGGAAATAGGCAATGTTTTGGGCCGAAAACCTTCTTCAGATTGAATCATTCTGAAGAAGGGTTTCGGCCCGAAACGTTGCCTATTTCCTTCGCTCCATAGAAGCTGCCGCACCCGCTGAGTTTCTCCAGCAATTTTGTCTACCTTCGAGTTTCCAGCATCTGCAGTTCCTTCTTGAACATGTTTAATAGCCTGATGGCTGCAGGGAAGAAGCTGCTCCTGACACTGGATGTTACATTTTCAGGCTTCTATACCTTCTTTCCGATGGCAGGGATGAAATGAGTGTGTGGCCAGGATGGTGTGGGTCTCTGATGATGTTGGCTGCCTTTTTAAGGCAGCGACTCCGGTAAATCCCTTCGCTGGTGGGGAGGTCAGAGCCGGTGATGGACGGGGCAGTGTTCGCAACTTTTTGCACATCTGCATTTGGACTATTCGATGATGCAGTTTAGCATACGATATAGAGCAGTACAGCACCTGAACAGGTCCATCGGCTCACAATGTCTGTGCCAAACATGATAAACTAATGTCTCTGCCTGCACGCGATCCAGATCCCTCCTTTCCCTGCATATATCTATGTGTCTCTTTGAAAGCTTCTTTAAATACCACCATCATATCTGCCTCCACCGTCGCCCCTGGCAACACATTCCAGGCACCCACCACCCACTGTTAAAAATCAACTTGCCCCACTCTTCTTTCAACTTTGCCCCTCTCACCTTAGAGAGCTTTTCCCTTTGATCTTTGACATTTCCACCCTGCGGGGAAAAAGGTTGTGTCTGATCTGATCTATGCCCCCTCATAATTTTATATATCTCAACCAGCATGTTGTTTGCTCAGTTTCTAACAAATACTATTTCTAGCTGTGCAGGAAGCAACTGCAGATGCTGGTTTACATCGGAGATAGACACAAAATGCTGGAGTAACTCAGCGGGACAGGCAGCATCTCTGGCTGTTGAGGGAATGTTTGAAGATACATTGCAGATGAAGCTTTGCTCTGCATTTAACCTGAGCCGGAGACAATTTAGCTCTTACTGTTCCAACTTGAATGTGGCCTGATCTGTGCCTGCTTGGGTGCCTGTGGTGTGGAGAAAAAATCATTTTGTATCTAATCCATGCTATATCTATCCTGGAGATATTTGCAGCTGATATATTTGTCAGCCAAAAGTGAATCAATATCATTCTGCCTGACCCGCTGAGTTACTCCAGCTTTCCGCTCTGGCTGTTAACTTACTGCCGGAGAACCCATGCACATTTAATTCAGCTCAGAAATACAGCATGGAGACAAGCCCTTCAGCCCACCAAGTCCACCATTGATCACCCACTCACACTATGTTCTATGTTATCCCACTTTCTTATCCATTCCCTACACGCCAGGGGCAAATCTATAGAGAGCCAATTAATCTGCAAACCCGCACATCTCTGGGATGTGGGAGGAAACCGGAGCATCCGGAGGAAACCCACACGGTCGCAGGGAGAACGTACAAACTCCAAAGATAGACACAACAGGCTGGAGTAACTCGGCGTGTCAGGCAGCATCCCTGGAGAAAAGGATCAGGTGACATTTGGGGCCCAGTGCGTACGAACTCCACACAGACAGCAACTGAGGACGGGATGGAACATAGAAACATAGAAATTAGGTGCAGGAGTAGGCCATTCGGCCCTTCGAGCCTGCACCGCCATTTAATATGATCATGGCTGATCATCCAACTCAGTATCCCGTACCTGCCTTCTCTCCATACCCTCTGATCCCCTTAGCCACAAGGGCCACATCTAACTCCCTCTTAAATATAGCCAATGAACTGGCCTCGACTACCCTCTGTGGCAGAGAGTTCCAGAGATTCACCACTCTCTGTGTGAAAAAAATTGTCATCTCGGTTTTAAAGGATTTTCCCCTTATCCTTAAGCTGTGACCCCTTGTCCTGGACTTCCCCAACATCGGGAGCAATCTTCCTGCATCTAGCCTGTCCAACCCCTTAAGAATTTTATAAGTTTCTATAAGATCCCCTCTCAATCTCCTAAATTCTAGAGAGTATAAACCAAGTCTATCCAGTCTTTCTTCATAAGACAGTCCTGACATCCCAGGAATCAGTCTGGTGAACCTTCTCTGCACTCCCTCTATGGCAATAATGTCCTTCCTCAGATTTGGAGACCAAAACTGTACGCAATACTCCAGGTGTGGTCTCACCAAGACCCTGTACAACTGCAGTAGAACCTCCCTGCTCCTATACTCAAATCCTTTTGCTATGAAAGCTAACATACCATTCACTTTCTTCACTGCCTGCTGCACCTGCATGCCTACTTTCAATGACTGGTGTACCATGACACCCAGGTCTCGCTGCATCTCCCCTTTTCCTAGTCGGCCACCATTTAGATAATAGTCTGCTTTCCTGTTTTTGCCACCAAAATGGATAACCTCACATTTATCCACATTATACTGCATCTGCCAAACATTTGCCCACTCACCCAGCCTATCCAAGTCACCTTGCAGTCTCCTAGCATCCTCCTCACAGCTAACACTGCCCCCCAGCTTAGTGTCATCCGCAAACTTGGAGATATTGCCTTCAATTCCCTCATCCAGATCATTAATATATATTGTAAATAGCTGGGGTCCCAGCACTGAGCCTTGCGGTACCCCACTAGTCACTGCCTGCCATTGTGAAAAGAACCCGTTTACTCCTACTCTTTGCTTCCTGTTTGCCAGCCAGTTCTCTATCCACATCAATACTGAACCCCCAATGCCGTGTGCTTTAAGTTTGAATATTAATCTCTTAAGTGGGACCTTGTCGAAAGCCTTCTGGAAGTCCAGATACACCACATCCACTGGTTCTCCCCTATCCACGCTACTAGTTACATCCTCGAAAAATTCTATAAGATTCGTCAGACATGATTTACCTTTTGTAAATCCATGCTGACTTTGTCCAATGATTTCACCACTTTCCAAATGTGCTGCTATCCCATCTTTAATAACTGACTCTAGCAGTTTCCCCACTACCGATGTTAGACTAACTGGTCTGTAATTCCCCGTTTTCTATCTCCCTCCCTTCTTAAAAAGTGGGGTTACGTTTGCTACCCGCCAATCCTCAGGAACTACTCCAGAATCTAAAGAATTTTGAAAGATTATTACTAATGCATCCACTATTTCTGGAGCTACTTCCTTAAGTACTCTGGGATGCAGCCTATCTGGCCCTGGGGATTTATCGGCCTTTAATCCATTCAATTTACCCAACACCACTTCCCGGCTAACCTGGATTTCACTCAATTCCTCCAACTCCTTTCACCCGCGGTCCCCTGCTATTTCCGGCAGATTATTTATGTCTTCCTTAGTGAAGACGGAACCAAAGTAGTTATTCAATTGGTCCGCCATATCCTTGTTCCCCATGATCAACTCACCTGTTTCTGACTGCAAGGGACCTACATTTGTTTTAACTAATCTCTTTCTTTTCACATATCTATAAAAACTTTTGCAGTCAGTTTTTATGTTCCCTGCCAGTTTTCTTTCATAATCTATTTTTCCTTTCCTAATTAAGCCCTTTGTCCTCCTCTGCTGGTCTCTGAATTTCCCCCAGTCCCGGAACTCTGGTGCCGTGAGGCAGCAACTCTACCAGCTGTGCCACTGTGATGCCTGAGTGACTGAATGGAATCAGCTTGAAATGAAATAAATGAATTGTAAAGGAGATAGCTGAATATTGAAGAAGACCTCATGAAAATTCTACAATGACGTCCGCAGATTGCAGAGGTCACAAAATGGGTGAACAGGGTGACATTTAGCACACTGATTGTGAGGGAGTATTCAATGTTCCCTTCTCATTAGCCCAACCTAATTCCAAGATTGGTTAGCATGTAACAAAAGGTTTTAACTGTACCTCTGTACACGTGGCAATAAACTAAAAACTGAGACTGAAGATAGGCACGAAATGCTGGAGTAACTCTGCGGGACAGGCAGCATCTCTGGAGAGAAGGAAAGGGCAACATATCGGTTCGAGACCCTTCTCCAGACCCGAGACATGACACAAAACATCACCCCGTTCCTTCTCTCCAGAGATGCTGCCTGTCCCGCTGAGTCACTCCAGCATTTTGTGTCTATGGTGTAAACCAGTATCTGCAGTTCCTTCCAATACAACTGAAGATATCCTTTGATGGTGGAGCTCCAGGGATGTGGGACACGATGAAAAGTGTTTTAAAAATAAATCACTTGTTAAAGAATGTAGTTCCTGAGGTATTTTACAAACAAGCCTAATTGGATTTGTGTAAGAGGTTGAAGCGAGGTGTGATAATTATTGGAGAGAGAGCCCAGCTGGCTGGAGTTAATCAAATTGCCACAATATTAATGAGGCAGCGGATCACAAGAGAAATCAACCCCCTCCTGAAATTAAACTCTGAATCCCACGCCTTGGGAATGGACGGCGCATGGAGAAGAATAGCTGCAGTGACCCTCATTTATTTAAAGTTACATTTTGTTGGATGAAAATGGTGGCTTTATTGAGGTTGTAAATCAAAGATTTAGATGTTATGATTTGTCTGTTGATTCATGTTCACAAGTTATAGGAGCAGATTTAGGTCATTCAGCCATATCGGGTCTGCTCCACCATTCGATCATGGCTGATATATCTTTCCCTATCAACCTCATTCCCCTGCTTTCACCCCATAACCCCTGACACTCGTACTAATCAAGAATCTGTCAAGCTCTGCCTTAAAAATATCCCAAAATACCCAATGACTTGGCTGCCGCAGCCTTCGGGGGCAATTAATTCGACAAATGCACCACCTTCTGACTAAAGTACTTCCTCATCGTCTCCTTCCTAAAAGAATGTCCTTTTATTCTGAGGCGGTGACAGCGCGTTCCAGCCACTCACAACCCTCTGTAAAACAAAAACCTGTACAGAATTGTATTTGTAATGGAGATGAGAATATTTCCTAATACGACTTTACTTCTTGTTTTATACAGGTTCGAGCAAAACAGTTCTTCAGAAGTGGTCACACCAACAACTGGGCTGTGCTGGTGAGTTTGCATAAACTACTGAAAAATGTTGTGTTTCTGAAGCCGTCAGCAGAGTCTCCGCTAATGCCTGGGAGCGTTATACTTGTTTCCAGCTTTTCCATAGTCATACAGCGTGGATACAGGTCCTTCGGCCCAACTTGTCCACGCCACCCAACATGTCCCATCTAGACTAGTCCCACCTGCCTGCGTTTGGCCCAAATTCCTCTAAACCTATCCTATCCATGTACATTTAAAGAATGAGAGGGGGCTCATTGAAACATACGGAATAGTGAAAGGCTTGGATAGAGTGGATGTGGAGAGGATGTTTCCACTAAATGTTTCTTAAACCTTGTGATAGTACCTGCCTCAACCACCTCCTCCGGCAGATCGTGCCACACACCCACCACCCTTTATGTCAAAAAAGGTTGCCTTTCAGGTTCCTATTAAATCTTTCCCCTATCTTACATTAAACCGTAACATTATAACTTCAGGTAGCCCTTGCTCTCTCTCATAATTTCCCCTCCCCCCCCCCCCTTTCCCAGTTCTCCCACTAGTCCCACTGTCTCCACTTACGTTGTCCTACCCCCACCCCTGACATCAGTTTGAAGAATGGTCTCGACTGGAAACATCGCCAATTCCTTCTCTCCATAGATGCTGCCTCACCCGCTGAGTTACTCCAGCATTTTGTGTCTACCTTACATTATACCGATGTCCTCTGATTCTTGATTCCCCTACTCTGCGTAATAGACTCTGTGCATTGACCCTATCTATTCCTCTCGTGATCTTCAGAGAATAATAGAATGTTGTTAATGTTCAAGTCTGTTGCTGGCCTCATCCCACTCTATCTCAATAAGTTTATCCGACCCAAATCCTTCTGAAAATCCAATCCCTGATTTCTTTTGTGCCACCTGTAAGGGTTTTCCTTTACATGAGGCACAAGAGTTTGCAGATGCTGGAATCTTGAGCAAAACACCGACTGCTGGAGGAACTCAGCGGGCCAGGTGTTGAGGGGGAATTTCTTTAGTCAGAGGGTGGTGAATCTGTGGAATTCTTTGCCACAGAAGGCTGTGGAGGCCAAGTCAGTGGATATTTTTAAGACGGAGTTTGACGGATTCTTGATTAGTACGGGCGTCAGGGGTTACGGGGAGAAGGCAGGAGAATGTGGTTGAGAGGGGAAGATAGATCAGCCATGATTGAATGGCAAAGTGGACTTGATGGGCCGAATGGCCTAATTCTGCTCTTAGAACCTATGAACATGAGGTAGCATCCGTGGAGGGAAAGGGCAGACGATGTTTTGGGTTGGGACCGTCCTTCAGATAAATGAAGTAGAGAGGAGAATACATTTGGATAATAAAGGAATGAGAATGATACCAGCCTAATGGGGGCCAATGGGATTAGATTAGATAGAAATATATCACAGTAAGCATCAATGAGGTTAGCTGTGAGGGTTTGTTCCTGTGCTGTATGTGTCTATGATTGTTGGTAAAGATAGATGCCATCTTCACTCGATATTGAAGATATATTAGGATATGTCCTTCCTAATTTGAGGAAGGACATCTTTGTGATTGAGGCAGTGCAGCATAGGTTCACGAGATTGATCCCTGGGATGGCGGGACTGCCATATGAGGAAAGATTGAAAAGACTAGGCTTGTATTCACTGGAGTTTAGAAGGATGAGGGGGATCTTATAGAAACATATAAAATTATAAAAGGACTGGACAAGCTAGATGCCGGAAAAATGTTCCCAATATTGGGCGAGTCCAGAACCAAGGGCCACAGTCTTAGAATAAAGGGGAGGTCATTTAAGACTGAGGTGAGAAAAAACTTTTTCACCCAGAGAGTTGTGGATTTGTGGACTTCCCTGCCACAGAGGGCAGTGGAGGCCAAATCACTGGATGGATTTAAGAGAGTTAGATAGAACTCTAGGGGCTAGTGGAGTCAAGGGATATGGGGGGAAGGCAGGCACAGGTTATTGATTGGTGACGATCAGCCATGATCACAATGAATGGCGGTGCTGGCTCGAAGAGCCGAATGGCCTCCTCCTGCACCTATTTTCTATATTTTTTCTATGTTTCGATTATGAATGAATGAATTAATAAGTTTATGAATGTTTATTGGCCAAGTATGTACACATACAAGGAATTTGCCTTGGTGCTCTGCTCGCAAGGAACAACACGGCATACAGTAACAATTAAGAATGACACATAAAACATTAAACATTAATTATAGCTTTCACAGACGACACAAACGAACAAACACGTACAGAACAGCAAGGAGCCGTACACCTTCCGGCAGCCATCGTCAGTGCCAGCCGGAATTAGAGCAAGCAGATGCTAATATTATGTGGAAGTTCCCATTTTTGTCCTTGATAATAATAATAATAATAATGGATGGGATTTATATAGCGCCTTTCTAATACTCAAGGCGCTTTACATCGCATTATTCATTCACTCTTCAGTCACACTCGGTGGTGGTAAACTACTTCTGTAGCCATAGCTGCCCTGGGGCAGACTGACGGAAGCGTGGCTGCCAATCTGCGCCTACGGCCCCTCCGACCACCACCAATCACTCACACACATTCACACACATTCACACACAGGCAAAGGTGGGTGAAGTGTCTTGCCCAAGGACACAACGACAGTATGCACTCCAAGCTCCACCCCTTCCTTTTAGTATTTAATACCTGTGCAAGCTCTTCAAACACATGGCAAAGTGTGGACTCGAGCATCAGTAAATACTCCCAGATCAGACGTGGCTCGGCGTCTTGCTGCGTGCAGCTCTCTCAACCAAGACAGTAGTCTCAGAATCAAAATGGTGGAAGCCAACAAGCCGAGTTGGTCTGTTGTCTGCCCAGCTAGATTAATCACAATGTCACTTGAGATGGACCATTTCATCGATGAGAAGAGACTGGATAGGCCGGGCTTGTTTTCCTTGGAGCAGAGGAAAGTGGGGTCAGACGGGATCTGAAAATATTATGAGAGACACAGAAAAGTATTTCTTCCTTGGTGTGCAAGAGGCTAAGGGGTGATCTAGCAGAGTTGTATAAGATCATGAGGGGAATAGATAGGGTTAATATCTTTTACCCAGGGTAGGGGAATCTACAACCATGAGACGTTTATGGTGAGAGTGGGAACCTTTGACACCCTTAGCCGTAACCTTAGACACCCTTACTAATCAAGAACCCATCAATCTCTGCTTTAAAAATAACCAATGACGGCCTCCACAGTCGTTTGTGGCAATGAATTCCACAGATTCACCACCATCTGACTAAAGAAATCCCTCCTCATCTCCATTCTAAAGGGAACATCCTTTTATTCTGAGCAGTGCCCTCGAATTCTAGACACTCCCATGACTGGAAATATCCTTTCCACATTTTACTCCATCTAGGCCTATCGTTTCAATAGAGTCTATTCCCCCTTATCCTTTTAAACTCCAGTGACTTCAGGCCCAGAGCCATCAAATGCTCACTCCTAGCAGAAGGGCATGTATCTCCGTTCTATAACCTTAAGACTAGTCTACATGGTTGAGTGCATGAAGTCCCTGCTGATGGTTCTGCTGTCTGAAAACAGGATCGCTACAGTACAGTTTGTATTGCATCGTCAGTAGCTGTTCGATACCCTGCCGCTCCTGTTAATTGCTGTGCTCCTCTGATTCTTGCTCCAAGGTGTGTACATCCCGATTCTGGTTCAACTATCGCCATGTTGCCAACACCCTGTCGGTTTATAGGAGTGTCAAGAGACTGGGGATACCGGACAGGTAAGCTGCACTCCCTCTCAATCTGGAGTCTTGTTGTCCGAAAGATTTTCTGAAAAGCTGTGATTTTTTTTTTTACACTGTAATTGCATACAGCAGTCACGTTCGCTGGTGGTCTCTGGCGAGTCTCCTTCATGGTCGCGAGGAGTTCCCGCATTCTGGGAACTAGTCGCGGCCTCAGTATGGTCGCCGCAGTTTTTTCAACATGTTGAAAAGATTTCTGCGACCAAACATTGGTCGCCATGGAGAAAATCGATAATCCTGTAGTCGTAGGTGCAGTTGTAGTGGGGTCGCCATGTAGTTATAGGTAGTTGAGGTAGTCGTGGGTAGTTTTAGTTAATCGCCTTTGCTGTCATTTTCATTGGCTCATTAGGGGGAAAAAAACATAAGCAGAAGTTTTCAGAACCAAGGGTAACCGACCGGCAATGTTAAATGTCCGCCGAACTTCACAGCTGTGTATCTCTGGCTTATTAAAAGTTGTCTGGCTTCATAAAAAGTTGTCTCCACTCCTTCTCCCCTTCCCCCTCTTTTAAAGGACTTACCGTACGCTGTGCTAGCCGTCTAAATCACAGCGCCAACCTTCCTGTTCATCGCGTTGTGTGTCTGTATCACCTTGGCTTTGCTCCGTGCGAATTTCAGACAGCGCTCCCCCCCGCTTGCCCTGGCCTCCGCGATGTGTTTGTGTCTGTTCCACTCTGACAGTCGCCGTTCCAGTTCCTGGTTTTTCAGGCGACTGCCAGCAACTTGACAGTCGCCGGCAGTCCACTGAAAAATTGCCTAAGTGGGACAGGCCCATAATTGCATACTGCAGTCCAGCGTTGTATTGTTTTTATTTTCACCACGTGCATTCAGAAAGTATTTCAGACCCCTTCACTTTTTTCCACATTTTGTTACGTTACAGCCTTATTTTAATATGGATTAAATTATTTTCTTTAATCATCAATCTGTACACTATACCCCAGAATGAAGAAGCGAAAACAGGTGAGCAATCGGGGGGGATGACCAAGAACCCGATGGTCACTCTATCGGAGCTCCAGTGTTCCTCTGTGGAGATGGGAGAACCTTCCAGAAGGACAACTATATCTGCAGCACTCCACCAATCAGGCCTTTATGGTAGAGTGGCCAGACGGAAGCCACTCCTCAGTAAAAGGCACGTGACAGCTCGCTTGGAGTTTGTTAAAAGGCATGAGAAACAAGACTCTCTGATCTGATGAAACCAAGATTGAACTCTTTGGCCTGAATGCCAAGTGTCACATCTGGAGGAAACCAGGCACCGCTCATCACATGGCCAATACCATATCTACGGTGAAGCATGGTGGTGGCAGCATCATGCTGTAGGGATGTTTTTCAGCGGCAGGAACTGGGAGACTAGTCAGGATCGAGGGAAAGATGAATGGAGCAAAGTACAGAGAGATCCTTGATGAAAACCTGCTCCAGAGCGTTCTGGACCTCAGACTGGGGCGGAGGTTCACCTTCCAACATGCAACGACCCTAAGCACACAGCCAAGACAAGTCTGTGAATGTCCTTGAGTGGCCCAGCCAGAGTCCGGACTTGAACCCGATCGAACATCTCTGGAGGGACCTGAAAATAGCTGTGCATCGACGCTCTCCATCCTACCTGACAGAGCTTGAGAGAATCTGCAGAGAAGAATGGGTAATATTAACCAAATACAGTTGTGCCAAGCTTGTAGCGTCATACCCAAGAAGTCTTGAAGCTGTAACCGCTGCCAAAGGTGCCTCAACAAAGTACTGAATAAAGGGTCTGAATACTTATGTAAATGTGATATTTCAATTATTTGTTTTTAATTACTTTGCAAACATTTCTAAACACCTGTTTTTGCTTTTTTATTATGGGGTATTGTGTATAGATTGATGATTAAAAAAAAAGAATTTAATCCATTTTAGAATAAGGCTGTAACGTAACAAAATGTGGAAAAAGTGAAGGGGTCTGAATGCATTGTACACAGTACTTGATTTAATTGAAGCGAAAAAGAGACTTGTTTTTATCTGAGAGTTTATGTGGAATAGGAATCTTCCTAAAATTCTTTGTCACAAACAACGTAGTTATGGAAACTGTAATATAGCTCGTTCTAAGCTTCCCCCCCGATCTACTTTCAGTCAAAAATCACTGAGTCAAGCATCTAAACTTTATTTTGACAAAACACAGTTACAGTTCCACTACTGTACCTAACCACCGCGGGAGCAGTCTTTAGTAGGTCCCCGAACCTTGAGGGGTTGAACCACGTGGGGGTGGTCTCTTTACAGTCCAATAACAGATATCGATTAACCCCGTACATGACAGACATTTCCCTAGCCCAATAATACAGTGACTAATACAATGTATTCAAACAGTTCTTCTCAAAGGAAACGAACATCGCAACATGTGCCTCGATATGCAAGAAAACCAGACAAGGCTCAATACTTAATCCAATCAACATCTAGCAAAGTAAAGGGCCTGTCATACTTGGGCGTCATTTGCGCGTCCCGCAGATGGCGCGCGAAGATTTTGTACATCCCAAAATCCTGGGGCGCCGCGCGCGACCGCGCGTCACTGCCTACGTCACCATGCGCACGTAATGCGCACCATGCGCGCGTCGTGACGCGTATATTATGTCGCGTAAATTACGAGCAAATGACGCCCAAGTGGGACAGGCCCTTAAAGCTTTGCAACATTATATACAATGTGTATGTCTGGTTTGCATTCATCCAATCCATTCCATGCAATTTGCACCTAATTGTCAGGATCTGCAGATGTTTCCATTCTCTTCCTGCAGCTCTTATCCTTCTGAATTTTGTAGTCGGCAGGGCAATTCTCTGCATATCGCCAACTTGATCTAGGCTCTAGACAAACTGGCACCATTCTGCAGCTTGTCCTATTTCTACAGAAGGCACTTTTAAATTGACCAATTTTAGTGTCCTGGCCTCTCCAATTTGGCCAAAATTAACAAAACCAGCCACTGTTTAATATAGGTAATGTGACAGGGATACAGCACGGAAACAGGCCCTTTGGCCCACCATGTCCGTGCCGACCGGCGATCACCCTGTACACTAGCACTATCCCAACCACTTGGGACCATGTACAGGTTTATCAAAGCCAATTAAACTACAAACCTGTACGTCTTTGTTGTGTGAGAGGAAACCGGAGCACCCCAGAACAAACTCACACGGAGAACGTACAAACTCCACATAGATAGCACCCGAAGAGTAAAGATCAAACCCGGGCCTCTGGCGCTGTAAGGCAGCAACTCTACTGCTGCGCCACTGAACCGCCCAAGTTGATGTGTGCATCGCAGTTAACCATGAACTGGTGTCAGTAAAATGACCAGATCTGTTCTATGGATGTTGGCGGGGAACTTGGAGCCTGGAGCTTCGAGCTTCATAGAACTGCGCAGGACAGGCCCTTCGGCCCACAATGTCCATGCTGAACACGATCCCAAGATAAACTACTCTCATGTGAGTGCCACTGTTGAGACCCTGAGCACTGTGCCCTGCCCGTTACACCGTTCTTGTGCCCTCGTTCATCACCTCTCCTTTTTGTTTTCTCTTTCGGGCTATACAGCTTTATCGGCTCTTTTTCTCTATTTTTTTCACGAACTAACAATATCATTACTTTATATCATATTCTCTTTCTCTCTATTTCTTTCTTTTCTTACTTTTTTTTTACTATTACATTTAAAATAAGAAGTTGTACATGAAAAGTAATATGTTATGCATGTCTTATTATTGTACACTACTTCTAATTGTTTAGAAGCTGGTGCTATGTCTTTGCCGCAGTGTCTACAGTGACAAATAGTGGAGCAGTTCTCTCTAATTGGAATTCAATCTTTTATTAATGGGGACTTGATATGATGGCTCTTGCACTGGGCTGTGCTCTGCACAATGTAGCAGATGCTGTGAAATGAGGCTTGGACCATTGTACCTGCATTTCACTTGTATAATAGTTATTTCCACGACAGCTGACCATACCAATGCATCAGAGTTATAGAGCGATACGATGCGGAAACAGGCCCTTCAACCCAACTGACCCAAATCTACCAACATGTCCCACCTACACTAGTCCCACCTGCCTGCGTTTGGCCCTTATCCCCCTAAACCTGTCCTAACTGTTTCTTAAACGTTGCGATAGTCCCTGCCTCAACTACCTCCTCTGGCGGCTTGTTCCAGACACACACCACCCTTTGTGTGAAAAAGTTGCCCCTCAGATTCCTATTAAACCCTCCCCTTTCACCTTAAACCTATGTCCTCTGGTTCTCGATTCCCCTTCACTCTGCGTCTACATTGCTGCAATGTTGAGCGGCTCGGAGCGATGTGCGAACCAGAGGTGAAGATATTAGGCCAAGGAGATTTACAGTAGAGGCGTATTTTGTTCCTATTTTTGAGACCATCAGCTACAGGCAGCTAGAGATAGATTCTTTCAATCACTTCCCTCTGGAAGGCGACTCCGGACTGTCAAAGCTGCCACACCCAGACATAAAAACATTTTGTTTCCACGAGTAGTAGCTCTACTCAATAACCAAAAATCTGTAGCCTCCTTTTGCTCTGGTATTTTATTTAATTCACATATTTAATCAATAATGTTTTATTATGAATGTTTAATGTTTTATGTGTCACTGTATGTCATGTTGTCACTTGTGGGCGGAGCACCAAGGCAAATTCCCTGTATGTGAATACTTGTGCAATAAACGTATTCATTCACATTGAACGTGTTCCGTTCCAGCCACATTGTGCTGATGCTGGCGGATGACATGGCGTGCAACCCGCGGAACCCCAAACCTGCCACCATCTTCAGTCACAGGAACATGGAGCTGAACGTGTATGGAGACAGCGTGGAGGTGGACTACCGAGGCTATGAGGTCAGAGAGCCCATTGCATTGCGACGCGTGTGGTTTAGTTTAGCGGGCGGCATGGTGGCACAGCGGTAGAGTTGTTTCCTTGCAGCACCAACGATCCAGGTTCCATCCTGACTACGGGTGCACACAAAAAGCAGGAGTAACTCAGCGGGTGAGGCAGCATCTCCAGAGAGAAGGAATGGGCGACGTTTCCGGTCGTGACCCTGCTTCAGACTGACGCAGTTTGTACGTTCTTCCCGTGACCGCGTGGGCTTTCTATGGGAGCTCCGGTCTCCTCCCACACTCCAACAACATACAGGTTTGTAAGCTAATTGGCTTCGGTATAAATTGTAAATTGTCCCTAGTGTGTGTGTGTGTGTGTGGGATATGTTAATGTGCAGGGGTCACTGGTCCGCGCGGACTCAGTGGGCCGAAGGGCCTGTTTCCCCACCGTATCGCTAAACTAAAGATACAGCACGGAAACAGGACAGCACCTGGAAGGAAATGTCCAGACTCCAGTTTTGGCTTTCCACAGATTGCTGCCTGGAGTTCAGCTTAAATAGCGATTTGAGAGAGGACAAGCAGTAACTGCCTCGCAGCTTGGTTGGGAAGCTCCACCCAAGACCGCTGGAAATTGGTGATGTGGGTTTCAAGGCCGGCTGTTTATGTGGACACTGCGGAGAATGTTGGCATCCAATGGTTTGTGCTTTGTTTGCAGGTTACTGTTGAAAACTTCCTGCGGGTGTTGACGGGCCGGTTACCTCCCAGTACTCCCCGCTCCAAGCGGCTGCTGTCTGATGACAGAAGCAACATCCTCATCTACATGACCGGTACGTATGAAGTCCGTGGTGGCGGAGGCCTAGAAACGTTCGGAGGTTTAGAAGAATACGGGCCAAATGCGGGGAAATGCGACTAGCTTAGATGGAGCAATTTGGTCGGTATAGACTTTGGGCTGAAGAGCCTATTTCCATGCTGAATGAATCTCTAAATGCCAACGTCTGAAGAAGGGTGTTGACCCGAAATGTCACCTATTGCTTTTCCCGGAGATGCTGCCTGATCCACTGATTTAGACAATAGACAATAGGTGCAGGAGTAGGCCATTTGGCCCTTCGAGCCAGCACCGCCATTCAATGTGATCATAGCTGATCATCCCCAATCAGTACCCCGTTCCTGCCTTCTCCCCATATCCCCTGACCGCTATTTTTTAGAGCCCTATCTAGCTCTCTCTTGAAAGCATCCAGAGAACCTGCATCCACCGCCCTCTGTGGCAGAGAATTCCACAGACTCGCCACTCTCCGTGAGAAAAAGTGTTTCCTCTTCGCCATTCTAAATGGCTTACTCCTTATTCTTAAACTGTGGCCACTGGTTCTGGACTCCCCCAACATCGGGAACATGTTTCCTGCCTCTTGCGTGTCCAAGCCCTTAACAATCTTATATATTTCAATGAGATCCTCTCTCATCCTTCTAAACTCAAGAGTGTACAAGCCCAGCTGCTCCATTCTCTCAGCATATGACAGTCCTGCCATCCCAAGAATTAACCTTGTAAACCTACGCTGCACTCCCTCAATAGCAAGAATGTCCTTCCTCAAATTTACACCAGCTTTTTGTGTCTATCTCTAAATGCCATACTCAGTTCACAATCCTGAGTTGAATCCTTAGAGTCGGTACACTGTCTTTTCACTGAGTCTCCTGTTTCCCTTTTATCCCCCACCACTTCCCCCTTCCCCGCCCCCTTCCCCGCCCCCTTCCACCAATCAGAAAAAAAAACACGTCCAGAGTAGTGCAAGAGGTGGTCATTAGGTCATAAGTGATAGGAGCCGAATTAGGCCATTCGGCCCATCACGTCTACTCCGCCATTCAATCATGGCTGATCTATCTCTCCCTCCAAACCCCATTCTCCTGCCTTCGACCCATAACCTTTGACACCTGTACTAATCAAGAATCTATCTATGTTTAAGAAAGAATTGCAGATGCTAGTAAAATCGAAGGTAGACACAAAATGCTGGAGAAACTCAGCGGGTGAGGCAGCATCTATGGAGAGAAGGAATCGGCGACGTTTCGGTTTGAGACCCTTCTTCAGACTGATGTCAGGGGAGGGGAGGAGATAAGAACCTATCTATCTCTGCCTTAAAAATTTCATTGACTTGGCCTCCACAGCCTTCTATGGCAAATAATTCTACAGATTCACCACCCTCTGATTGGTAGTGTTCCTCAGCGTTCCTCGGTGTTCAATTGCTGAGGTTGGATTAGGGTTGTGCAAGAAGGTTCTCCAATCTGGTGGTTGTAGGGAAGTAGCTGTTCCTTAGCCTGATGGTGTGGGACTTCAGGCTTCTGAACCTCCTGCCCGACGGTAGCAGTGAGAAGTGGGCACGTCCTGGATGGTGTGGATCCGTGATGATCTATGCCCCCCTCATGAAGCAGCTTCTCGTGGAGATGCCTGCGTTGGTGGGGAGGGCGGTGCCCGTGATGGACTGGGCTAAATCCACCAACGTCTGCAACTCTTGCCAAGCATCAGAAAATATCTTATGAGGGTTGTTTTTCACGCTTCATTTTTATTTCATTTGAAGGACATGGCGGCAATGGATTCCTAAAGTTCCAGGACTCCGAGGAGATTACGAATGTGGAACTTGGAGATGCGTTTGAGCAGATGTGGCAGAAGAGAAGGTAAAAGACTGGGAGGGCTGCTTGATGCACCAGACGCTGCAGCCTGGACTGGCAAAGGAGGGGCAACTCTGCCGCATGCCCCCCCCCCCCCCCCCACCAGAGGACAATGCACTCACAGGCTTTGTTGTCCAGCTGCCTGTGATTTGTATGCTACACACAGAGGATGACTGTAATTATAGTCTTAGAGTCATACAGTGTGGAAACTGGCCCTTCGGCCCAAAATCCCCATGCCGACCAATATGCCCCATTTACACTAATCCCACCTGCCTACGTTTTGCCTGTTTCCATGTACCTGTCCAAATGTTTCTTGAACGTTGTGATAGTACCTGCCTCAACTTCCTTCTCCGACAGCTCGTTTCCTACACACTTTGTGTAAAATAAAAAGCTGACCCCTCGGGTTCCTATTAAATCTTTCCCCCCTCACTTTAAATAATCTGTAGACCGTCGCTGGAAATCCAGGAGCAGGTTTTCTCAAGACATGCTAAACCAGACATTGTTCACCGCCAGGAGTGCGGAGATACTGAATTGTTGGAGGTTGCTGTATCCTCTGGTTTCCTCCCACATTCCAAGGACGTGCAGGTTTGTAGGTTAATTGGCTTCTGTAAATTGTCCCTAGTTTGTAGTATAGAACTAGTGTACGGTTGATTGCTGGCCGGCACGGACTCAGTGGGCCGAAGGGCCTGTTTCCAAGCTGTATCTGTAAAATAAACTAAACTGAACAGTCAAGGCTCATGGGTGGATGTGGAAAGCCCCGCAGACTTGCTGCAGTTTGTTGGATGTGGCTGCACGTGAAACATAGAAACATAGAAAATAGGTGCAGGAGTAGGCCATTCGGCCCTTCGAGCCTGCACCGCCATTCGATATGATCATGGCTGATCATCCAACTCAGTATCCTGTACCTGCCTTCTCTCCATACCCCCTGATCCCTTTAGCCACAAGGGCCACATCTAACTCCCTCTTAAACATAGCCAATGAACTGGCCTCAACTACCTTCTGTGGCAGAGAATTCCAGAGATTCACCACTCTCTGTGTGAAAAATGATTTCCTCATCTCAGTCCTAAAAGATTTCCCCCTTATCCTTAAACTGTGACCCCTTGTTCTGGACTTCCCCAACATCGGGAACAATCTTCCTGCATCTAGCCTGTCCAACCCCTTAAGAATTTTGTAAGTTTCTATAAGATCCCCCCTCAATCTTCTAAATTCTAGCGAGTACAAACCGAGTCTATCCAGTCTTTCTTCATATGAAAGTCCTGACATCCAAGGAATCAGTCTGGTGAACCTTCTCTTTACGCCCTCTATGGCAAGAATGTCTTTCCTCAGATTAGGAGACCAAAACTGTACGCAATACTCCAGGTGTGGTCTCACTAAGACCCTGTACAACTGTAGTAGAACCTCCCTGCTCCAATACTTTAATCCTTTTGCTATGAATGCTAACATACCATTCGCCTTCTTCACTGCCTGCTGCACCTGCATGCCTACTTTTAATGACTGGTGTACCATGACACCCAGGTCTCGTTGCATCACCCCCTTTCCTAATCGACCACCATTCAGATAATAGTCTATTTTCCTGTTTTTGCCACCAAAGTGGATAACCTCACATTTATCCACATTATACTGCATCTGCCATGCATTTGCCCACTCACCCAGCCTATCCAAGTCACCTTGCAGCCTCCTAGCATCCTCCACACAGCTAACACTGCCCCCCAGCTTCGTGTCATCCGCAAACTTGGAGATGTTGCATTCAATTAGCTCGTCCAAATCATTAATATATATCGTAAATAGCTGGGGTCCCAGCACTGAGCCTTGCGGTACCCCACTAGTCACTGCCTGCCATTGTGAAAAGGACCCGTTTACTCCTACTCTTTGCTTCCTGTCTGCCAGCCAGTTCTCTATCCACATCAATACTGAACCCCCAATACCGTGTGCTTTAAGTTTGTATACTAATCTCTTATGTGGGACCTTGTCGAAAGCCTTCTGAAAGTCCAGATACAACACATCCACTGGTTCTTCCTTATCCACTCTACTAGTTACATCCTCGAAAAATTCTATAAGATTCGTCAGACATGATTTACCTTTCATAAATCCATGCTGACTTTGTCCAATGATTTCACCACTTTCCAAATGTGCTGCTATCCCATCTTTAATAACTGATTCTAGCAGTTTCCCCACTACCGACGTTAGACTAACTGGTCTGTAATTCCCCGTTTTCTCTCTCCCTCCCTTTTTAAAAAGTGGGGTTACATTAGCTACCCTCCAATCCTCAGGAACTACTCCAGAATCTAAAGAGTTTTGAAAAATTATCACTAATGCATCCACTATTTCTGGGGCTACTTCCTTAAGTACTCTGGGATGCAGCCTATCTGGCCCTGGGGATTTATCGGCCTTTAATCCATTCAATTTACCTAACACCACTTCCCGGCTAACCTGGATTTCACTCAGTTCCTCCATCTCATCTGACCCCCGGTCCCCTGCTATTTCAGGCAGATTATTTATGTCTTCCTTAGTGAAGACAGAACCAAAGTAGTTATTCAATTGGTCTGCCATGTCCTTGTTCCCCATGATCAATTCACCTGTTTCTGACTGCAAGGGACCTACATTTGTTTTAACTAATCTTTTTCTCTTCACATATCTATAAAAGCTTTTGCAATCAGTTTTTATGTTCCCTGCCAGTTTTCTTTCATAATCTATTTTCCCTTTCCTAATTAAGCCCTTTGTCCTCCTCTGCTGGACTCTGAATTTCTCCCAGTCCTCTGAAAGGCTGCTTTTTCTGGCTAATTTGTACGCTTCATCTTTTGTTTTGATACTATCCCTGATTTCCCTTGTTATCCACGGATGCACTACCTTCCCTGATTTATTTTTTTGCCAAACTGGGATGAAGAATTGTTGTAGTTCATCCATGCAGTCATTAAATGCCTTCCATTGCATATCCACCGTCAACCCATTAAGAATCAATTGCCAGTCTATCTTGGCCAATTCACGTCTCATACCCTCAAAGTTACCTTTCTTTAAGTTCAGGACCCTTGTTTCTGACTTAACAATGTCACTCTCCATCCTAATGGAGAACTCAACCATATTATGTGGTCACTCTTGCCCAAGGGGCCACGCACAACAAGACTGCTAACTAACCCTTCCTCATTACTCAATACCCAATCTAGAATAGCCTGCTCTCTCGTTGGTTCCTCTACATGTTGGTTTAGAAACCTATCCCGCATACATTCCAAGAAATCCTCTTCTTCAGCACCCCTGCCAATTTGATTCACCCAATCTATATGTAGATTGAAGTCACCCATTATAACTGTTTTACCTTTGTTGCACGCATATCTAATTTCCTGTTTGATGCCATCCCCACGGTGGCATCAACACGGTGGCGCAGCGGTAGAGTTGCTGCCTTGCAACACCAGAGACCCGGGTTGGATCCTGACTACGCGCGCTGCCTGTACGCAGTTTTGTACCTTCTCCCCGTGGGTTTTCTCCAGGCGTTCCGGATTTCTCCCACCCTCAAAGGTCGTGCGGTAAATGTGTAAATTGTCCCTGGTGTGTAGGGACAGCGCTAGTGTACGGGGCGATCGCTGGTCGGTGTGGGCCCGAGGGCCTGTTTCCACGCCGGTATCATTAAAGTCTAAAGTGTCTTGCATCGTAACTGTGAACACGCTTGCGGAGTTGTGAAGTGCCCTGGGATGCCCCAAGGTCACGGCGGGTGTTTAAAACGCAAGCTCCTTCATCGCTGGGGAAGCTGCCGGCTGTTACCCTTCCTGCTTCACTGGTCCGGGAGCTCGGGGAACCCGTGGAAGCTTGTTTGGTGTGCGGACTGAAAGGAGGCATCGGCTCTGCAGCATGACTGATGAATGTTTGTTTCTCCAGATACCACGAGCTGCTGTTCATCATTGACACTTGCCAGGGGGCCTCCATGTATGAAAGATTCTACTCTCCAAATATTATGGCTCTGGCCAGCAGCCAGGTTGGGGAGGACTCCTTGTCGGTGAGTTTGCAGCTCAGTTAAATCCATGATTGATGAGGACGAGCATAAAAATAGGAAATTAAAAAAATACATGCAGAAAGCATCTGCGGAGAGAAACGGCAAATGCTTCTGTTCCTTGCCATGGCAGAATCCTACGGCACGGATGGAGGCCATTCGTTCCATTCTGTCTATGCTAGCTGTTGGGCTTGTGTACTCTGAAGTTTAGGATGAGAGGGGATCTTATTGAAACATTTAAGATTATTTAGGGTTTGGACACGCTAGAGGCAGGAAACATGTCCCCGATGTTGCGGGAGTCCAGAACCAGGGACCACAGTTTAAGAATAAGGAGTAAGCCATTTAGAACGGAGACGAGGAAACACTTTTTCTCACAGAGAGTTGTGAGTCTGTGGAATTCTCTGCCTCAGAGGGCGGTGGAGGCCGGTACTCTGGATACGTTCAAGAGAGAGCTAGATAAGGCTCTTAAAGATAGTGGAGTCAGGGGATATGGGGAGAAGGCAGGAATGGGGTACTGATTGTGGATGATCAGCCATGGTCACATTGAATGGCGGTGCTGGCTCGAAAGGCCGAATGGCCTACTCCAAGAACCTATTGTCACATGGAAGGTTAGATCACTTGGTTAGCATGAGAGGAATTGGTCGGGTAGACGCACAGAGTCTCTTGCCCAGAGTAGGGGATTCAAGAACCCAGAGGACGGAGGCTTGAGGTGAGGGGGGAAAGATTTAATAGGAACCTGAGCGGTAACGGTTTCACACCACAAAGCGTGGTGGGTGTATGGAACAAACTGCTGGAGGAGGTAGTTGAGGCAAGTAGTATCGCAATGTCTAAGAAACATTTAGACAGGTACATGGATAGGATAGGTTTAGACGGATGTGGGCCACATGCGCGCAGGTGGGAATAGTGTAGATGGAACATCTTGGTTGGTATGGGCAAGTTGGGCCGAAGGGCCTGTTTCCACGCTGCCTGATTCCACATTGGGTTCAGGGTAGGCTGGCCAATTGGATACAAAATTAGTTTGGTGGAAGGTGGAGGGATGTTCAAACTGGAGGTCTGTGACAGTTAAGGTTATCTAAGATTACAGTGACGCAGCGGGAGAATTGCTACCTTACATGGGATGTGGGAGGAAACCGGAGCACCCAGAGAAAACCCACGCAGTCACAGGGAGAACGTAGAAACTCCGTACAGACTGCCCCCTAGGCTGGGATTGTCTGGCGCTGCGGGTCTACCACTGCGCCACTGTATTTGGCATTTACCTCCGTCATGCCACTGAGAGTAAACCCCAGAGTTTGGCTGCAAGGTGACATGGCTTCAGTGATATAATGAAATCTGATCTGCAAGGATGTCAATTAAAAAGCTAGGATGGTTCACATCGCACTGTCAGATCATAAATATTAAAAGTCTGGGGGTTAAAATGTTTATAGCTTACTTCAGCTGTTGTGTCAAACACGAATGGTAAGTTCTTCATGTGTATTCAGTGGTCAGCAGTTTATAGTGAGTTCAAGTGTTCTTTGTTGATTATTAATTCATAGGCTTTTGTACTGTTAGTGAACTCGCTGCTCTCAGCCATAGAGTATGTAATATTAACTGGAGTCAACTAGAGAGCAGTCCTGAACTATTAACTACATCATTGGAGACTATCTTTGATCGGACTTTACAATAAATGGCCTTTACAATAATACAGAAGATTGAGGGGGGATCTTATAGAAACATTCTTGCCATAGAGGGAGTACAGAGAAGGTTCACCAGACTGATTCCTGGGATGTCAGGACTTTCATATGAAGAAAGACTGGATAGACTCGGCTTGTACTCGCTAGAATTTAGAAGATCGAGGGGGGATCTTATAGAAACTTACAAAATTCTTAAGGGGTTGGACAGGCTAGATGCAGGAAGATTGTTGGGGAAGTCCAGAACAAGGGGTCACAGTTTAAGGATAAGGGGGAAGTCTTTTAGGACTGAGATGAGAAAAACATTTTTTACACAGAGAGTGGTGAATCTCTGGAATTCTCTGGCACAGAATGTAGTTGAGGCCAGTTCATTGGCTATATTTAAGAGGGAGTTAGATGTGGCCCTTGTGGCTAAAGGGATCAGGGGTTATGGAGAGAAGGCAGGTACAGGATACTGAGTTGGATGATCAGCCATGATCATATTGAATGGCGGTGCAGGCTCGAAGGGCCGAATGGCCTACTCCTGCACCTATTTTCTATGTGTCTATGTTTTCTATAAACCTTATTCCCTATTCATGTGTCTACACTGAACAGCTCAATTGTAATCATGTTTTGTCTTTCTGCTGACTGGTTAGCACGCAACAACAGCTTCGGTACACTCGACAATAAACTAAACTAAATTAATGTTTTTATCTACTTTTCAAATAGCACCAGCCCGATTTGGCCATCGGGGTCCATCTGATGGACAGATACACATACTATCTCCTTGAGTTTTTGGAAGATATTTGGCCGGCCAGCCAGAATAGCATGATCGACTTGGTAAGCAGCCATAATGTTGGGGGACTTGGGTTGAGTTTTGTCTTTTGAAGATATTGTTCATTGTTTAGTTGATTGTACATTTGCCTCCTTGTCAGGATGCTGTTGGTTCTAGTTCCACACCAGAGACCATAAGATGGGCCGAATGGCCTATTTCTGCTCCTATTGAGTCCACTCTGAGTGGGTCCCATAAGACTGCAAGATCATAAGACACAGGAGGAGAATTAGGCCATTCGGCCCATCAAGTCTACTCCGTCATTCAATCATGGCTGATAGGCAATAGGAGCAGGAGTAGGCCATTCAGCCCTTCGAGCCAGCACCGCCATTCAATATGATCATGGCTGATCATCCACAATCAGTACCCCATTCTTGCCTTCTTGCCATATCCCCTGACTCCGCTATCTTTAAGAGCCCTATCTAGCTCTCTCTTGAAAGCATCCAGAGAACCTGCCTCCACCGCCCTCTGAGGCAGAGAATTCCACAGACTCACAACCCTCTGTGTACACGATCACAATCCTATTCCTACTCCTATTCCTTATGACCTTATGAGAACAGAAACAGGCGATGTCTGGGATCTTCAACCCCCCCACCGAGACGTCACCTACCGGTGTTCTCCTAGATGCTGCCTGGCCCTCTGAGCACTTTGTGTCTTTCCCAGGCAAGGTAACGTCAGTATGAGGTGGCTGCAGGAAATGATTGCGGGCACCAGACCCATGCCAGTGGCAAGGTCTTTCAGTGAGATTTTACCCTTTAACTCCCTTCAGCAGTAGTATGCATTGCAACAGGTTATTTTAACAACTTAATGAATTGACAGTATGGACTTTGGATTAAAGTTATTAACTGAAACTTGATTTAATTAGCTGATTTCAATCCCAGTCTTGATGAGGCTACAGACACGGTATTACATTTTATTAATTTCATGCTCAAATTGAGAGATGATAGACCTGGGGAAATGGTTCGGATTCCATTTTGTGGACGCAGTATTGCCTCAACTGCGGGTTTGAAGCCGATGAACAATACCGCCAGTTCATCACAGAAACGTTTGTCGAATTCACCCTCCTCTTCTTGTGTACCCGAGCCGGCCTTCCTGTGGTTTGTGAGGCAGGCAGTTTTATAAACCTCGTAAGAAATGGATGGGGAAGGATCTTGTCAAATGTTGTGCCTGATGGTGTGGGTGTATGAAATGGATTGAAAGGACCTGTAGCTTAGTTTAGATACGGCATGGAAACAGGCCCTTCGGCCCACCTAGTCTACACTGACCATCGATCACCCGTTCACACTAGTTCTATGCTATTCCACTTTTGTCATCCGCTCCCTAATCCCGATTAAAGATAGTCAGGGGCGGAAGATTGCAACCTTCACGTGGTTCGACTAATGCAATCAACTCGACGCGCACAAACGTAAGATCAAATAGAATAAGTTGTCCAACAACTTTAGGCTGTGCACGCCACACGAAACAAGAAGAAGAAGAAAGATAGTCCGAGGGTCTCCAATGAGGTAGATAGTAGCTCAGGACCCCTCTCTAGTTGTTGATAGGATGGTTCAGCTGCCTGATCAACAGCTGGGAAAACAACTGTCCCTGAATCTGGGGGATTGCTTTTTCACACTTTAGTTTAGAGAGACAGAGCGGAAACAGGCCCTTCGGCCCGCCGAGTCTGCGTTAACCGGCGATCCCCTTATGCTAACACTATCCTACACAACAGGGACAATTTACAACTTTACAGAAGCCAATTGACCAACAAACCTGTATGTGTTTGGAGTGTGGGAGGAAACCAGATCACCTGAGGAAAACCCACGCGGTCATGGGAGATTGCACAAACTCCGTACAGACAGCACCTGTAATCAGGATCGAATCGAGGTCTCTGGCGCTATGAGACAGCAGCTCTACCGCTGAACCACCGTGCCGCCTGAATTGATTGATGGATACAGCATGCCCCACCTCTGTACCGCTTGCCTGATGGGAGAGGGGAGAAGAGGGAGTGACCGGGGTGAGACCTATCCTCGATTTTGCTGCTGGCAGCGTGAAGTATAAGTGGAGTCGGTAGGGGTCGGCAACTTAGGGCTGAGATGAGGAAAAACTTTTTCACCCAGAGAGTTGTGAATCTGTGGAATTCTCTGCCACTGAAGGTAGTGGAGGCCAATTCACTGGATGTTATCAAGAGAGAGTTAGCCCTAAGGGCTAACGGAATCAAGGGATGTGGGGAGAAAGCAGGAACGGGGTACTGATTTTAGATGATTAGCCATGATCATATTGAATGGCCTACTCCAGCACCTATATTCTGTTTCTAGGGAGTAAATGGAAGGTAGGTAGGTTTGTGTGGTGACCAGCGTGGCTATCAGATGATTCATCACTAACCAAAAGAACATTTTGTGAACTGAGTGATATTCCAGGAAGCTGCCTTGTTTATGCAGCAGTGGATAAGGTTACTGCTATCGACTTGAGCGTTGCCTAGTGACCACTTGCCCTCCCGCCGCCTCTCCATCAGCACCAAGCTGGGATTGTCTTGACAGAAGTGATGGGGTCTGAAAGAGATGATCTCATTCTCCCAGCAAGTAGCCCCAGAGCTCAGTCTCAGTCAGGCATCAGTCTTCCTAAAATGGCCAACTCTTGTGAAAAAACAGTTGAGTTGAGTTTAGTTTATTGTCACGTGTACCGAGGTACAGTGAAAAGCTTTTATTGCATGCTAACCAGTCAACAGAAGGACAATACATGACTAGAACCATGCCTGTACATATACAGTGTACATATACAGTGTACATATACGTGATAAATGGAATAACATGAATAATGTTTAGCGCACGGCAAAGTCCGATCAATGATCAGTCTGAGGAAGGGTCTCGACCCGAAACGTCACCCATTCTTTCTCTCCAGAGATGCCGCCTGTCCCGCTGAGTTACTCCAGCATTTTGTGTCCATCTTTGATTTACACCAGCATCTGCAGTTCCTTCCTCCACACTAGGATCAGTTTACAAATGTTACCAAGCCGATTAGCCCACACGCCTTCATGTCTTTGGAGTGTGGGAGGAAACCGAAGCACTCGGAGAAAACCCACGCGGGTCACGTGGAGAAGATACAAATTCCGTATGGACGGCACCCGTAGTCAGGATCGAACCCGGGTCTCTGGCGCTGTAAGGCAGCAACTCTACCGCTGTGCCACCGTGCCAGCCCGGAGTCACAGGATCGGTGAATAACTGATTTCCACAGAAGGATGAACTGACTGTCTTCCCTCCCCTGTGTGATACTGTAATGCTCTGATTTTTCTCTCGCCTCCTTGCTCGCCCTTGCTGGGTGACCTCTGTTTGTTCACCAAATAACCACTGTCGAGGCGTGGGGTTGCTCGGGGAGTTAGTAGATCCGGCTCGGCGGAAAATAGGGCTCCGTTTTGTCCTTGAGACATGCGTATGCGCGCACACGTCAACCCGTGCCTCCAAAGGGAAGATGACAGTCTTTGTGTTTGCTTTCTACTTTGGATGAAACGGAATGTGTGAGCAGTTAGAACTGAAGCCATTCAATTCTCCTTTCATGTCAAAGTATGTTACGCTGAAAGAAACCTTTCAAAGTAGGCATGGTTTATGATATTTAACTGAATCGGAGATCAAAAGTATCTTTTGAGTGTGGCAATGGTCCTTTTATTGACCAGTAAATTATAAATAAGTAGACAATTTGTGTTTTTTAAGAAGCTATTAAAAGTGCAATCATTTAGCATTTTAGAAGTTTCAGTTAAAATGTGATGAAACAAATTGCTTTCTGCAGTTGCATAGATAATTGTATCAGCCATTTGACAGACCACTGGGTCCTGGAAGTAGCTGTGGCTGATTAATTTCTACTTGTTTTGTGAAGGAATGTTGATTTGTGTTTTAATTAACCTCATTCTTCAAATAATGTCGCGACATTCTTCACATTCAAAGCCTTTGGATCAGTCCTGTCCTGCAGTGTGCAATGCCGTGGATAACTCTTGTTTCAGTTCAGTTTCGTTTATGGTTGCGCGCTAACCGGTCAGTGGAAAGACAATGCATGATTACAATCGGGCCATTTGCAGTGTACAGATTCGTGATAAGGGAATGACGTTCCAGTGCAAGGTAAAGCCAGTGAAGTCCAATCAAAGATAGACAAAAAAAAGCTGCACTAATTCAGCGGGACAGACAACATCTCTGGAGAGAAGGAATGGGTGACGTTTTTGGCTGGGTCTGAAGAAGGCATTCAACCCGAAACGTCACCCAGAGATGCTGCCTGTCCCGCTGAGTTACTCAAGCTTTTTGTGTCCGTCTTCGGTTTAAACCAGTATCTGCAGTTCCTTCCTACACAAGTCCGATCAAAGATAGTGTTCCAGGTGAGAGCCTGGGAGTCTCCCTCTAGTCCTCGTTTTAAACCCAGAACCGACTGACATTTAAGTACGATTTGCACTTATATTGTGAAGAGAAGCAATTTGCCCTGCTCATAGGTTATAGGAGCAGAATTAGGCCATTGGGCCCATTGAGTCAACTCTGTCATTCAATCATGGCTGATCTATCTTTCCCCCCCCTCTCCTGCCTTCTCCCCATATCCTCTGACACCCGCACTGATCACGAATCTGTCAATCTCCGCCTTAAAGGTATCCATTGACTTGGCCTCCACAGATTCACCATCCTCTGACTAAAGAAATTCCTCCTCATCTCCTTTCTAAAGAAATGTCCTTTGATTCTCAGGCTGTGGCCTCTGGTCCTAGACTCTCCTACTTGAAGTATTGCCGCAAAATGGGTATTGTGCCAAACATCCACGATGGCGGTGCGAAGATACTGAGCAAGTCGGCTTCTGTGCCGTTTGTTGACAATTCAACAAACTAGACGAGAAGTTTGATCCCACTGTTTCTTAAAACCAAAGGAAGTTGGACATGTTTCCAATGTATCACATCTCCGGATGTATCACAGCTCGGTTTGGGAACAGCTCTGCCCAAGACAGCAGAACGTTGCAGGGACTTGTGGATGTAGCCCAGTCCATCACACAGACCAGACTCGCCACCATTGAGGGTAGACAAAAGTGCTGGAGAAACTCAGCGGGTGCAGCAGCATCTATGGAGCGAAGGAAATAGGCAACGTTTCGTCCCGAAACGTTGCCTATTTCCTTCGCTCCATAGATGCTGCTGCACCCGCTGAGTTTCTCCAGCACTTTTGTCTACGTTGCCACCATTGAGTCCGTCTACACTCCACGCTGCCTTGGTAAAGCAGCCAACATAATCAAGGCGCACTTGCACCCCAGCCATTCCCTCTTCGCTCCTCCATTGGGAAGAAGACGCCAAATCTTGAAAGCAGGCGGCGTCAGATGCAGGAACAACTTCTTCAACGGCTTCTACAAATGCTTTATCTGTCACACGTGCAACCGCACAGTCAAATTCCTTTTGCATATTTGCCATGTTTCGGCGCCGTTTCCAAAATTCCACGCGCTCAGTCCACTGGAGCAGTTCCCGATCCCGGTAAGCCGCAGGCTCCTGCATGGCCTTTCCTCCGGCGCCCTCGACCGGATTGGCCCGTGAACCGACGTCCCTCTCCTCGCCCGGCCATCTTTGTGTCCCGTGGGGGGGGGGGGGGGGCTCCTCCTGCAGACAACCTTGGAGGTGCTGGAGGCAGTACCCCGATTCACCCTCCTCGAGTCTCCAGCGGCTCCCGATTCCGGCTCCGCGAGCCCTCGGGTCATCCTGACGGGCTTCTTTCCCTGCTGTTGCTGACTACTGAGTAGACCTCTCATTAATTGAAGGTGTAGTCCCAATCTGCCAACCTACCTCATCGTGGCCCGTGCACATTTTTTAACCTGCACTTTCTCTTCAGCTGTAACACTATATTCTGCCCTGTGTTTCCTTTCTCTTTTTGCATTACCACCTGTACTTGTCTGTGGTATGATTTGCCTGCATAGCCCACAAAAACAATTTTGTTTTCCTGTATCTCTGTATATATGTTTTTATGTAGTTTTTGTTATTTTTGTTGGGGTATGTGTGTGGGGGGGTGGGGGTGGTGTGGGGGGGGGGGGGGGGGGTGGGTGGGGGTAACTTTTAAATCTCTCCCTGCACGTGAGACCCGACCTTTTCTTTGTCGGGTCTCCGTTGTCGTTGGGGCTGCAACGAGGAGCGGCCTCCAACAGGAAGACCGGGGGCTGTGGTGCCGACTACTCACCTCACCGTCGCGGAGCTGGCCGAGTCCAGAGCGGGTGGAGCTGTGGTGGACGCTGCTGCGACCCGACCCCCGGAGATTCGGTGGCTGCAACTGCGGGTTTGGCGGGCAGCACCGGGAGCCCGCGGGTCCCTGGAGGGAGACCGCTTTTCAGGGCTTCCGCAACGGCGACTTCTCCCGCCCGAGTTGCGGGGTTGAAGAGCACCTGAGCGGGGCTTTACAGCACTGCCCCGCGCGGCTTGGAATGGCTGCGGGACTGCGAGCGCGCGCCGGGGGCTCTAACACCAAGACCCGGTGTGCGGCCTTGCATCACCCGGTGTGGCTTTAATGGCTGCGGGACAATTCGCCATCGCCCGCCGGGGGCTTTGACTTTGACTCTGACTCTGACATCGGGGGGGGGAGAGTGCAGTGGAGAGATACGTTTTTTTGGCCTTCCATCACAGCAATGTGATGGATGTTTATGTAAATTATGTTGTGTCTTGGGTCTATTTGTTTGTAATGTATGGCTGCAGAAACGACATTTCGTTTGGACCTCAAGGGGTCCAAATGACAATAAATTGTATTGTATTGTATTGTATTGTATTGTATTGTATTGTATATGACAATACTGAACCAATATCAATAGTCCTTAAGAGTCCAGATGAAGGGTTTTGAATCAATGTTGTCTGCCTATTTTCCTGAACGGAAACTGCCTGACCTATTCCACCATTTTGTGTCTGTTTCCGTGCCGTATGACGCTGTGACTATAGCCACTTTATGTCGGGGCCAAGTGTGGGCTTTTTGCATCCTGTCCACTTGCAAGCCTTTGGAAACTAGTGTTTTGTTGTAGCGTGTGAGCGCTCCTGTCCTCCATAATGACTGGCGGCTTCTGTTGTCTTCCAGTTCAAAGTCTGTCCCACGAGTCTGTGCGTTTCCACTCCGGGACACCGGACTGACCTGTTTCAAAGGAACCCCGGAGACGTCCTCATCACCGATTTCTTCGGCAGTGTCCGCAAGGTGGAGATGACGACTGACATCATCCGTTTGATCCGCAACGACACGGAGAGCGAGCAGAGGTAGGTAGGTCTGTGTACTCCATCCAGGAACCCGGCAGTCCCTGCAGGTGAGGCAGAGGTCCACTTGCACCTCCTCCGACCTCATCTACTGCATCCGCTGTTCTCTGTGTGGCCTCCCACCAGCGAGACCAAACGCTTTATAGAGTCATGCTGATACAGTGTGGAAATGGGCCCTTTGGCCCAACTTGCCCACACTGGCCAACATGTCCCAGCTACACTCGTAACACCTGCCTGTGTTTGGTCCACATCCCTCCAAACCTGTCCTATCCTATCCATGTACCTGTCTAACTGTTTCTAAAATAGTCCCTGCCCCAACTACCTCTGGCAGCTTGTTCCACACACCCACCACCCTCAGAATTAAAGGACGTTCTTTTAAGAAGGAGATGAGGAGAATTTCTTTTTGTCAAAAGGCGGTGAATCTTTGGAATTCTTTGCCACAGAAGTCTGTGGAGGCAGTCAGTGGATATTTTGAAGGCAGAGATAGATAGATTCTTTATTAATACAGGTTTCAGAGTTGATGGGGAAAAGACAGGAGAATGGGTTTAGGAGGGAGAGCTAGATCAGCTGAGATTGAATGGCGAAGTAGACTTGATGGGCTGAATGGCCTAATTCTGCTCCTATCACTTATGACCTTATGACCCTTTGTGTGAAAAAGTAACCCATCAGATTCCTATTAAATCTTTTTCCCCTTCACATGAAACCTACAGTATGTCCTTTGGTCCTCGATTCACCTATGGGCAAGAGGGCAAGTGTGCGTCTACCCGATCTATTCCTCTCATGATTGTGTACACCTCTATAAGATCACCCCTCATCCTCCTGCGCAACAAGGAATAGAGTCTCTACTCAGCCTCTCCCTGTAGCTCAGACCCTCTAACCCTGACAACACCCTCGTAAATCTTCTCTGTACCCTTTCCAGCTTAGCAACATCTTTCCCATAACATGGTGCCCAGAACTGAACACAATATTCTTTTTTTTTTTAATTTTTATTTTATTTATTAGAAGTAAGTGCAATACAGTGGTACCTTTTTACAGGTCCCCCAAATTATGTTAACATAATACATTCTCTGTACAACTTCCTTTTTTTTTTTTTAAAGAGAGAAGTAAGAAAGAAGAGATAGTGAAGAATAGAGGAAGGTCTAGTGTTTGTGTGAATAAAAAGAGGGAAAAAGATAATGAAGAAAATCAATAAGTAAGAAAGGGAAGCAGGAGGGAGATTATCCAATCGCCACAAGGAGATGATTTTTTATAATAATATTAATAACTTTATTTATAGAGCACTTTAAAAACAACCACTGTTGCAACAAAGTGCTGTACATGACTAATCATGGACAAAAAATTATTACACGACAACAAAAACATTAAAAGAGAGAGTAAAAACAATAAAAAAACATTAAAAACACTAAAACAGGAGCAAAGTCTCATGCAGGGCCAAAAGCCAAGGAATAGAAATGGGTTTTAAGACTGGTTTTGAAGATGGACAGTGAGGGAGCCTGTCTGATGTGCAACGGCAGAGTGTTCCATAATGTCGGAGCAGCAACAGAGAAGGCTCTATCCCCTCTGAGCTTCCGCTTAGACCTCGGTACCTCCAGGAGCAGCTGATCAGCTGACCTGAGGCATTCTTGATCTGAGGATATTCTTGATCATCTTTCACCCATGCTTGAAACGTTTTAATTTTTACGATACTGTTGCACCACATGAATCCAAGAAATCAATAAATGGAGACCAACTCGTTAAGAAATGGTCTTGTTTGTCTATTAGGAGGAGTCTCATTTCTTCCAAGAACAGAATATTCTAAATGTGGCCTCACCAACGTCTTGTGCAGCTGCAACATGACCTCCCAACTTCTATACTCAAGTCTTTTATTAGAGGTTCAGTTTATTGTCACGTGTACCGAGATGCAGTGAAAATCTTTTGCTGCGCGCTGACCAGTCAGCGGAAAGAATAAAAAGGTGGAGGTTTTAATGAATGGATTTGATTTCCGTAAATGTTTGCAAAAGCTGGGGAGCAAAGATCTTGCAGTGTTTGAGGGAGAATAGTCGAAACCATCTAGACTCAGCCATGCGCCTCACTGTATATATCAGTATTGAATGAGTAACATGGTTTAAATAAGTTGCCATATAATTAACAGAGCAATGTATCAAATCGAGCTTTCGGTAATCAATAGGAACCCAGAATTGAACACATCATTTGAGGGATTATGTTTATCTATCATTGATTTGGTTTAATTAACGTCCAAATCAGGAATCTGCAGCGTTGCCGCCTCCTCCTTATGAGAAGTGCAAGATGTTAGATAGACCATACTTCCCAATATGCATAGACGACAAATCCCTGTACTGACCCAACATATGCGACGTGCACAGCCTGAAGAGGGATCTCCACCCAAAACGTCACCTATTCATGTTCTCCAGAGATGCTGCCTAATCCGCTGAGTTAAAGGGCTGTCCCACTTGGGTGACTAAATTGGCGAGTTTAGAAGAGTTTGAAAAAAATGACATGTTGAAGACCTCCTTCGACTATGTTGAAGACTAACTTCGACTAGCTACGACTAACTTTGGGAAAATTGGACACCAAATAGTGGAGAGTGAAGACGACCTCCTTCGATCTCCTTCGACCTCCCTTCGACTAATATGAAGACTATCTACGACTACTTTAGACTACCCTCAATTACCTACAACTAACATGCTGACCTACTACGACCTTCTACAACCTACTACGACTAAACCTACGAATAAAAAAAGTATCGATTTTTTTTCCGTGACGATCTTTTTTTACTTGCGAGCATTTTTTAACATTGAAAAAAACGCCGCGACCTAGCTGTACGCGGAGACCACTTTTGAACATGAAGGAGAGTTACGAAGACCTTCTACGACCTCGTGTCGACCATGCTGCAAGTATGAGTCGAGGGCAAACTCGCCAGAACTCGAGGATTAGGTCTCCCAAGTGGGACAGGCCCTTTACTACAGCACATGTGTCCTTTTGTGTATTAACCAAAGTCTGTAGTTTCTACATACTACAAACAGATACCAATAGACCCTAATTCAATCAAGAGCACATTGCAGAAGATATTGAACTAAATAGAATTAGTGCAGTTTAGAGATACAGTGTGGAAATAGGCCCTACGGCCCAGTGAGTCTGCGTCGGCCAATAATCACCCATGCACTAGTTCTATCCCATACACCAGGGACAATTTACAGAAGCCAATTAACCAGCAACCCTGCAGACCTTTGGAATGTGGCAGGAAACCAGAGCATCTGGAGAAAGCCCACAGGGAGAGCGTACAAACTCCACACAGACAGCACCCATAGTCAGGATCAAACTCGGGTCTCTGGTGCCACTCTACAGCCGTGGTTTTGTAGGTTAATTGGCTGCTGTAAATTGCCCCTAATGTGCAGGATGCAAAATTGGGATAACATAGAACTAGTGTGAACGGGTGATGAATAGTTGGTGTGGACTCGGTGGGCCGTAGGGCCTGTTTCCACGCTGTATCTCTAAAACTAAAACCATCCTGGAGTCTCATTTTTGGCCACAGAATCTCCTGTCTGTTCCCCTGACGAATGAGTCTCTTATGACGTCTGCCTTTCCCCAACAGCCACTGTGCCTAGGTGGGGTACAGTGCAGCCACAGGGACAGCTTCACAAGAGGAAATCGGTGTAGGTGCCATTGGAACAGGCGTTTGCTCTTGATTGTATTAAGATGGCAGGGAGGAACAGCACCTCATTTTTCACTTGGGCAGCTTACAACAGTAGTATAAATATTGAATTCTCTAACTTCAAGCTTTCCTTCTCTCTCCATCCCTCCCCAGTTATCCGACTAGTTTCACTGTCCTCCTGATTAATTTTACTGTATGTACGCCTCGTTGTCACCTTCCCCCCTCAGCCAACAATGAACCATCCTACATTTTAATGATCATCGCCTGCCTTTTCACACCTCAAATTCACATTGCACCGTTCCATATCTCTAGTTTCCCTCTTCCCCCGACTCTCAGTCTGAAGAAGGGTCTCGACCCGAAACGTCACCCATTTCTTCTCTCCAGAGATGCTGCCTGATCCGCTGAGTTACTCCAGCATTTTGTGTCCATTTAAGATCGCAGGTGCTGCTGGAGCTGCTTTTCCCCTCAGATTTCGAGGCGATCCTGACTTGTGGCTGGTGGAAAGGTTTTGGTCGGAAAGCACGTCACTTCCTTCAAGAAATCCTACCTACACATCTGCCCTTGCGGCCACAGTGTAAAATTCAGTTCAGTTCCGTGGATCTGGTACCTTGTGTGCTGGCAGCAGAACAGAAATAGTAATGGCCCATGAAAGATGTCACTTGGAAAAGATCCAAGTAGAGCGGCCAGACAGGGGATATAGAAGCGAAAAAACGTCTTGCTTTACAAGTACTCATAGCTTTAGAAGATTTTCTGAATCTAGTTTCAAAATAGGTTGCATTGAGCTGTCTTCACTGCTCCCTCTAGTGCGATACCGTTGTAAATATTCACTAGCAAATTTCAGTCGGTGTTTCCATCGTAGAACAGTATGGTACAGCACCGGAACAGGCCCTTCAGCCCACAATGTCCATGCCCAGCATGATGCCAAGTTAATCTAATCCCGTCTGCCTGCACGCCCTCCATTCCCCGCATAGCCATGTGTCTATCTAGAAGCCTCTTGGAGTAGTACAGCATGGAAACAGGCCCTTCGGCCCAACCTGCCCGTTGCCGACCATGATGCCCCATCCACGCTGGTCCCACCTGCCCGCTTCTGGTGCCTCTATTGTATCTGCCTCCACCGCCACCTCTGGCAGCACGTTCCAGGCACCCACCACTCTCTGTAAAAGAAAATCCTTTCCCCGCGCATCTACAGGCTTTTGTTGCATCTTGAGATGCTTCATTCTGTTTGACTTTTAGATCTAAACATTTTGCAGTCTCTTGTGGTTTTACTACTGAGGATTTTGAAATCATGTCCCCACAGTGTGATTGTGACTCTTGCTTTTGCTTGGGTCAAAGATTTGAGAACAAAACCAATTTGCAGGGACTTGCTGGGGTCTCAAGTCTCACAATCCTGCTGGATCTTCAACTTCATTATCTGTTTCAATATCCTTTGTGGGGTTAATGTGCCCATCTTAAACGTCCCCCCCGCCCCCCACCCTCCTCATCCATCAGAATGGCGTGAAGAAGGCCTCAACCTGAAATGTCACCCATTCCTTCTCACCACAGATGCGCCCTGTTCTGTAAGTTTCAATGAGGTCCCCCTCTTTTTTCTTCTAAACTCCAGCGAGTACAGGCCCAGTGCCGACAAATGCTCATCATAGGTAAACCCACTCATTCCTGGGATCATTCTTGTAAACCTACTCTGGACCCTCTCCAGAGCCAGCACATCCTTCCTCGGATATGGTGCCCAAAATTGCTCACAATACTCCAAATGCGGCCTGACCAGCGCCTTATAGAGCCTCAGCATTACATCCCTTAGGTACAGCGTACGGGTTTCACTGTACATCCCGAGATACAGTGAAAAGCTCTTGTTGCGTGCCGACCAGTCAGCGGAAAGACTATATACATGGTTAAAATCGATCCAACCACAGTGAACAGATGCCCTTCGGCCCTTCGAGCCAGCACCGCCATTCATTGTGATCATGGCTGATCGTCCCCAATCAATAACCCGTGCCTGCCTTCTCCCCATATCCCTTGACTCCACTAGCCCCTAGAGCTCTAACTAACTCTCTCTTAAATCCATCCAGTGACTTGGCCTCCACTGCCCTCTGTGCAGGGAATTCCACAAATTCACAACTCTGGGTAAAAAAGTTTTTTCTCTCCTCAGTCTTAAATGGCTTCCCCTTTATTCTAAGACTGTGGCCCCTGGTTCTGGACTCGCCCAACACTGGGAACATTTTTCCTGCATCTAGCTGGTCCAGTCCTTTTATAATTTTATATGTTTCTATAAGATTTCCCCCTCATCCTTCTAAACTCCAGTGAATACAAGCCTAGTCTTTTCAAACTTTCCTCATATGACAGTCCCGCCATCCCAGGGATCAATCTCGTGAACCTACGCTGCACTGCATCAATCACAAGGATGTCCTTCCTCAAATTAGGAGACCAAAACTGCACAAAATACTCCAGATGTGGTCTCACCAGAGCCCTATACAACTGCAGAAGAAATGTGCATTGTTTCTAACTCTGAAATTACTTTTTACTCTGCGACTTTTCCATTGATATTTCCCAAGCATGTGCTTGCTAATTGCATCCATTATTTAACTCGGGATTGGAAAAAGAAGAAGACTAATTTGAATGCGGAGCCTGTATTCCCGTCCATTGTTGAAAATAAACAAGATATTCACCTGTTTTCATTCTGTTAGAGCTCTGTAGAGTCGAGTGCCTCTTGTAATGAGAATCATTGTTCTGCAGCTTTCCCCTCCTTGCATTGATGCTCTGGAATGAATGCGATCAATCCCAAGTGTGTATACTTATTGTGTCTTTGTTTCAACCCTTGTCATTGTTAAGTCTGTTGGTTCTCCACTTGGAAGGGGATAATTGTTTTTTTCTTATTCATTCAATGGATGTGGGCTTCACAGACTGAGGCAGCATTTAATTGCCCATCCCAAATTGCCCTTGAGAAGGTGGCTATAGCTGCTTCCTTGACCCGCTGGAGTCCCCGAGGAGTGGGTACTTCAACGCTGCTGCAAAGGAAGGAGTTCAGGAATGTAATGCAGTGATAGTGGCGGTCAGACCATAAGATCTAGGAACAGAATTAGGCTATTCGGCCCATCCACCATTTGTTAATGGCTGATCTATCCCTCTCATAACCACAATCATATTTTATTAGCCAAGTATGTTTTGCAACATACGAGGAATTTCATTTGCCATACAGTCGTACCAATAAAAAGCAAGACACACAAAATACATTTTAACATAAACATCCACCACAGTGACTCCTCCACATTCCTCACTGTGACGGAAGGCGGAAAAAAAAGTTCAGTCTCTTCCCTTCTTTGTTCTCCCGCAGTCGGGGGCCTCGAGCTTTCCGTTGACGGGACGATCTTGGCCCCCGTAGCCGGCGATGTTAGGACCCTACGTGTCAGGGCGATCAAGCTCCTGCATCGGTGGTGGGGGGGGGGGGATCTCAACTGACCACACCGGGCAATCGGACCCCGGGTCGGGGCTGGTCGAAACCTTCTGCGTCGTTTGGAGCTTCCCGACATCGGTCTCTAGCCGAGACTGCGAGCTCCTCGATGGTGAAATCCCCAGGCAAGGGATCACAGGCTCCAATGGTAACTCCACGGCCCCGCGGTGGGGCTCAAAGTCAGTCCCGAGCAAGGCCACCAGCTCCATGATGTTAGGCCGCAGAGCGACCGGAGATACGATCCGGAAAACAATCGCATCTCCGGCAAGATAAGAGATTGAAAAAACGTTTCACCCGACCCCCCCCCCCTCCGACCCCCACCCCCACACAAAACAAACCAGAGAACAGTAACACAAATTTTTAAAACACATTAAAAATAACAAAAAAAAAGACGAAAAGACAGACTGACTGTTGGCGAGGCTGCCACTGTGCGGTGCCCCATTGTGTTCTCAACCCCATTCTCCCGCCTTCACATTCTCCCTACCCTTTGACACCATCAGTAATCAAGAAACTATCACTCTCCTCTTTGAAAAATATTCTGCGACTTGGCAATGAATTCCACAGATTCACCACCCTCTGACTAAAGAAATTCCTCGTCATTTCCTTTCTAAATGTACGTCCTTTTATTCTGAGGCGATGTTTCGGACACTTCTTCCATTAGTGGAACAGTCTAGGACCTAAGGGCACAGCCTCAGAATAAAAGGGCATACCTTTTGAATGGAAATGAAGAGGAATTTCTGATCTGATTGGAGAGCATGCAAAATAAAGGTGTTCACTGTACCTCAGTACAGGTGACAATAACAAACCTAAACCATCCAAAGGGTCCCTCCTTAGGCTAAGACACTCCTGAGGTAGAATCACCTCTACCTCATTGCAGACATTGGTCCTTGTCTATGAAACTGGTGTGCAACAATGCTGAGAACTATACTCTGCACTCTGTATCTTCCCCTTTGCTCTACTTATTGTACACTTTTGTACGAGTGTGACTTGATTGTATCCACGTATGATTCTATTCGGACAGAATACAAAACAAAGAGGTGTTATGGAGGTGTATAAAATCATGAGAGGAATGGATCGGGTAGATGCACAGAGTATTTTGCCCAGAGCAGGGGAATCGAGGACCAGAGGACATAGATTCAAGGTGAAAGGGAAAAGATTGAATAGGAATCTGAGGGGTAACATTTTCACACAAAGGGTGGTGGGTGTATGGAACAAGCTGCCGGAGGAGGTAGTTGAGGGTGGGACTATTCCGACGTTTAAGAAACAGTTAGACAGGTACATGGATAGGACAGGTTTGGAGAGATATAGACCAAGCCGATTGTTCCCAATGTTGGGGAAGTCCAGAACAAGGGGTCACAGTTTAAGGATAAGGGGGAAGTCTTTTAGGACCGAGATGAGGAACACATTTTTCACACAGAGAGTGGTGAATCTGTGGAATTCTCTGCCACAGAAGGTAGTTGAGGCCAGTTCATTGGCTATATTTAAAAGGGAGTTAGATGTGGCCCTTGTGGCTAAAGGGAACAGGGGGTATGGAGAGAAGGCAGGTACAGGATACTGAGTTGGATGATCAGCCATGATCATATTGGAATGGCGGTGCAGGCTAGAAGGGCTGAATGGCCTACTCCTGCACCTATTTTCTATGTTTCTATGTTTCTAAGCGCAGGGAGGTAGGACTAGTATAGCTGGGACATGATGGGCCGAAGGGCCTGTTTCCACACCACATCACTCTAGGACTCTATAAAGCTTTTCACTGCACCTCGGTACGCGTGACAGTAATAAATGTAAACCCAAGTATGTGCAACTTTAAAAAAAAAAAAAAAGCTAATTTTATTCTGGATTTCATTTCAAAAACAATCAAGGACGTTGCATGGTTCAACTAAAACAGCAGCTGACTGAACCTGGAAACTGGGAGCTGAAATAAAAAATTAAAATCCAGCTGCAAGTTTCTATTCAATTGAATTGCAGATTTAGAAGAGGTGCTCAGAATTACAAGGGTGTTTGTTGAAGGCAAATTATGAGAGATTGGCTTTGCGAGCAGTGGGGTCGGAAATCAGAGGGGACCAATTTAGTTCACAACAACGCATGAGGAGGATATTTTGTTTTACCCAGTGGGTTATTCTCTGAAATGACGACAGGAAAAAATAGTGGAAGCAGATTTGGAAAATAACTTCGAGAAAGTAATTGGTTATTTAATTGGAGCAGGGAGGCAGGGACTAATTGGGAAAGCCTTTCATTGGGGTTTGCACGGAAGTGACGGGTGAATGGCCTCTTGTTGTGCTGTGGGATCTTTATGCTTGGATGAAGCTCCCGAAATTATTGTCTAATGGACAAAATTCTACTTTTGTGTATGGCAAGATAAAATAGAAGTTGACATCAAATAGCTCCATCAAAAGTCTGCTTGCCCACCACACCACCTCCGGGTCCCTCAGATCGGCCGTCTTGGGGTTACTGACCATCCCGCGGTCTAGGCATAAGCTCAGGGACAACCGCGCCTTTGCGGTTGCAGCTCCTAGACTGTGGAACAGCATCCCTCTTCCCATCAGAACTGCCCCCTCCATCGACTCTTTTAAGTCGAGACTTAAAACTCATCTTTGCTCTCAAGCCTTTCTTGACGTCCTCTGAGGGAGGGCTATATGTATGTATTTATGTATGTACTTAATCTGTGAACCACTGTTGTATAACGTTAGTACCTCCACCAATGTAAAGCACTTTGGTCAACGAGAGTCGTTTTTTAAATGTGCTATAGAAATAAAAGTGACTTGACTTGACTTGAGGAATTAGCCTTTGTGATTCCAAACACTGCTGTTCAATTGGGGGCCCCCTCAATATCTATTACTTTTGTTTAATTGAGTTTATGTTTAGTTTAGTTTATTATTGTCCTTCCTCAGTTTTGGTCTCCTAATCTGAGGAAGGACATTCTTGCCATAGAGGGAGTACAGAGAAGGTTCACCAGGCTGAGTCCTGGGATGTCAGGACTTTCATATGAAGAAAGACTGGATAGACTCGGCTTGTACTCGCTAGAATTTAGAAGATTGAGGGGGGATCTTATAGAAACTTACAAAATTCTTAAGGGGTTGGACAGGCTAGATGCTGGAAGATTGTTCCCGATGTTGGGGAAGTCCAGAACAAGGGGTCACAGTTTAAGGATAAAGGGGATATCTTTTTGGACTGAGATGAGAAAAAAAAAATTTACACAGAGGGTGGTGAATCTGTGGAATTCTCTGCCACAGAATGTAGTTGAGGCCAGTTCATTGGCTATATTTAAGAGGGAGTTCGATGTGGCCCTTGTGGCTAAAGGGATCAGGGGGTATGGAGAGAAGGCAGGTACAGGATACTGAGTTGGAACTTCTTCTTCTTATCGAGTCCATACACAAGATTAGATGTTGTTCAGCCAGAGCTGAACACACCTCTCGGCATCTGCATACAATGGTGTCTGTCTTGTCGCTTCTTGTGCTTCTTGTGCATGATGGTGGAAAGATTGGTGGAAACAGGACCACGACGTGAACGCTCTTTCCTTGGCCCCACTGAGTTGGATGATCAGCTATGATCGTATTGAATGGCGGTGCGGGCTCGAAGGGCCGAATGGCCTACTCCTGCACCTATTTTCTACGTTTCTATGTTTATATTGCCACATATGCCCGACTGCGAGCGCTTGTCTGTACGGAGTTTGTACGTTCTCCCCGTGACCGTGTAGGTTCTTTTCCGGGTGCTCCGGTTTCCTCCAACACTAAAGATGTACAGGTTTGTAGGTTGGTTGTCTTGGACATTGTGAAATCGTCCCTAGTGTGTAGGATGGTGCTAGTGTACGGGGTGATCGCTGGCCAGAGTGGATTCTGTTGGCCAAGGGGCCTGTTTCCAGGCTGTATCTCTAAAGTCTAGAGTGAAGTATACCGAGGTACAGTGAAAAGATTTTGTTTGCGTGCTAACTAGTCAAAGAAAAGACTAAACAAGAATACAATCGAGCCGTCCACTGTGCACAAAGGGCACAACATTTAGCATAATAATATATAACACTGAAGTCCGATAATGTCTGTTCAAAGACAGTTTATAGGTCTCCAGTGAGATGGCTGGTCCCGGATCAATTGCTGGTGATATTTATTCCTTGAAGCGTTCGATCATCTCTACTTTGGTACCATCAATATATACTGGGGTGTGTGTGTTCTGCGTAGGTTCATGAAGACTTTCACGATCTCCTTTGTCTTGCTTGACTGGTATTTAGATACATGAGGAACAATTAGTTTTTTTAAGATGGTTTTAATTTTAGAGATACAGGTGGAAACGGGCCCTTCGGCCCACGGAGTCTACGCCAACTGGCGATCCCCTCCCCCGTACACTAGCACTATCCTACACACGAGGGACAATTTACAAAATTTACTGAAGCCAAATTAACCTACAAACCTGTTTGTCTTTCGAGTGTGGGGGGGAAACCAGAGCACCTGGAGAAAACCCACACGGTCATGAGGAGAACGTACAAACTCTGTACAGACAGCACCCCTTAGTCAGGATCGTACCCAGGTCTCTGGCGCTGTAAGGCATCAAATCTACTGCTGCACCACCATGCTGCCCTAACGAAATGATGGATAGACCGTACAATGGGCACTGATTACATGTTCACTATACAACGCCAGGCAAGAGGAACTTCCAACCCAGGCAATGTGATTGCTGCAGTGCATCAGATCACGCACCAACATCAGCTGTCCAGTAGATGGCCCTATCGGCCCTATTTTCAGATGCTACTCCCACTCAGTTAAACTCATACTCCTCACTGCAGGAGACATTGGATCGAGGCTTCAAACATCAGAATGAGAGAGGCTAATGATGTGAAACAATAATTTGGCCAGCTAAATGTTATTAGCCTTGAATCTATGATGAGATGTGTCGATGTAAGTTGCAGTTTTCACAGATACAACATGGAAACGGGCCCTCAGGCTCACTGAGCCCACTCCGACCATCGATCACTCATTCAAACTTGTTCTATGCTATCCCACTTTCTCATCCACTCCCTACACAACAGGGGCACCAAGTTGCAGAGGTCGAGTATCTTGCAAACTCACGTGTCTTTTGGATGCGGGAGGAAAGCGGAGCACCCGGAGGAAACCCACGTGGCTACCGGGACAGCGTGCAAACTCCACACTGACAGCAGCCAAGATTAGGATCAAACCTGGGTCTCTGGCCCTATGAGGCAGCGGCTTTGCTGGGCCACCGTGCCATCTTTCAAAGTTGACGTTTCAAAAGGAGACTACAAAGGTTTAGGATTGAGTGGGGCAAAAGGAACTGACAGAGTATAGCGTGGGAAGATGTGAAATTGTCCATTATGGCAAGAGTAATGAATAATCATACACAAATAATGAGAGGATGCAGGGAGAACGCTGTGTTCTGGTGCCTGATTTGCAAAAGGCAAGTAATGACAACTTCTCATTTATTGCCTACGGGGTTATCTGCACGGAGTTTGCACGTTCTCCTCGTGACCTGCGTGGGTTTTCTCTGAGACCTTCGGTTTCCTCCCACACTCCAAAGACGTACGGGTTTGTAGGTTAATTGGCTTGCTATAAATGTAAATTGACCCGAGTGTGTGTTGGATGGTCTCCGTGTGCGGGGATCGCTGGCCGGTGCAGACTCGGTGGGCCGAAGGGCCTGTTTCCGCCCGGTGTCTCCAAACTAAACTAAACTGACCATACAGCTGTCGGTGGCGAGGTGAGGGAACGAAGGGATGAGGGAGGATGCCTGTGGAAGTAAGCATGCAGGAACAGCAGGCAGGTAAGAAAGCAAATGGCATGTTGGCCTTTATAACAAGAGGATTCGAGTATAGGAGCAAAGAGGTCCTTCTGCAGTTGTACAGAGCCCCAGTGAGACCACACCTGGTGTATTGTGTGCAGTTTTTGTCCCCTAATTTGAGGAAGGGCATTCTTGCTATTGAGGGAGTGCAGCGTAGGTTTACAAGTTTAATTCCCGGGATGGCGGGGCTGTCATATGCTGAGAGAATGGAGCAGCTGGGCTTGTACACTATGGGGTTTAGAAGGATGAGAGGGGATCTCATTGAAACATATAAGATTGTTAAGGGCTTGGGCACACTAGAGGCAGGAAACATGTTCCCGATGTTGGGGGAGTCCAGAACTACGGGCCACAGTTTAAGAATAAGGAGTAAGCCATTTAGAACGGAGACGAGGAAACACTTTTTCTCACAGAGAGTGGTGAGTGTGGAATTCTCTGCCTCAGAGGGCGGTGGAGGCAGGTTCTCTGGAAGCTTCCAAGAGAGAGCTAGATAGGGCTCTTAAAAATAGCGGAGTCGGGGGATATGGGGAGAAGGCAGGAACGGGGTACTGATTGGGGATGATCAGCCATGATCACATTGAATGGCGGTGCTGGCTCGAAGGGCCGAATGGCCTACTCCTGCACCTATTGTCTATTGTCTATTGTCCATTGGAAGACACAAGAGCTAGAAATTAAACTTTAGCTAACCCCATATTTCTATCTCCATTTGCCTTGTTCAAGACATTTATTATCATTTGAGAATAAAATGTTCCTGATGGCTGCTGTTAAATTCATTTTTCACCAAGTTAATTCCGTGCCATACAATCTCATTTCCTCTGGGCAGATTTGAACAAAAGCAATAATGATTTTTACAAAAGAAATCTTTCCTCAGTGAAGCTCGTTCATTTACTCCAATCTAGGCTGCTTAGGTTACCAGTACCGAGAGCTGTCCTTTGTGTGAATTCTTTCATAAAAGAAATTAAGTTGCTCGAAATTTAATACAAGACAAAATGCTGGAATCACACAGCAGATTGCTCAGCGTCTGTAGAGGGAGAAACCGTTGATTTTTGCTTGCAGAGTCAAAGAACTGAAGGTGGACAAAAATGTTGGAGAAACTCAGCGGGTGAGGCAGCATCTATGGAGCGAAGGAAATAAGCAACGTTTCGGGTCGAAACCCTTCTTCCTTCGCCCCATAGATGCTGCCGCACCCGCTGAGTTTCTCCAGCATTTTTGTCTACCTTCGATTTTCCAGCAGCTGCAGTTCCTTCTTAAACAAGAATGGAAGGTGCTGGTTTATACCAAAGTGGGACACAAAGTGCAGGAGCAAATCAGCGGGTCAGGCAGCATCTCTGGAGAAGGATTAGTAACTTTAAGGCTTCTTCAAGCTGAAAGTAGGGGATGGGGGAGGGGGGGGGGGTGAAGAGTTGGAGGTGAGAAAAGGCCAGGACCAATCGGGGCGAGCCACAGGCGGATCAGGCAGCATCTCGACCCGAAACGTCGCCCATTCCTTCTCTCCAGAGATGCTGCCTGTCCCCGCTGACTTACACCAGCTTCTTGTGTCTATCTTCGGTTTAAACCAGCATCTGCAGTTCCTTCCTATACACATCTCTGGAGAACATGGATAGGTGACAGAGTGGGTTGGGACCCTTCTTTGGATGCAGCTGAAGTTCCTTGTGCCTACACGGAACTTTCAACTTCCTGCCGTTCCTTGTTTCGACATTCTCTCTCCCCACCCCCCCTGTTGTAAGCCATTTTCCACAACTGCCTCTTGCCGTGGTGAATTGCACCTCTCCAGCATTTCCTGGGCCTTGTCGTTTCTCCTGAGTGCCCAGTTTGGATTTTTATTAACGACTTCATTGATGCCCTATAGACCGTGATCTTCCCAGCAAGCAGAAACATCATCGCCGGGTCTTTCACAATCTCGGCGATCTCCCTTACACAGTTGTCCGCATCCGTGTGACCCGTGATTGATTTATAAATTTACGGCAATATATTTCCTCTGCAAGCAAGATGGCAGTCAGATTAGTTAGCTGCTTGTAATGCATGGTCGGACGGCAATGGTTTCCCAGGGAACATGTCCCACTGTGTGTGGCTGATAACTCACTTGCAATTACAGAGCAAATGATTTATTGGTGCTGATGTCTTCTCGAACAAGATCATTACTTTGTTTTGCGACTCTTATGTGGCTCTTGGGCTGTGTGTTGCGAATTAGAAATTCACTCGCATTTTGTCTTCTTGTTTCTATCTTGAGCGTTGGGAATGACCGGCTTGTCGGTTGCCCTGACAAGTATTCCGAAGGATCGCATAAGACTTTGCTCCCTGTCCATCTCGTGTGCACTGTCAAACTGAGGCCTCTTCGCTGAACTGACCTGCCTTTAGGTTTTGTTGTTCAGATTCAGATTCAGATTCAGATTCAAACTTTATTGTCATTGTGCAGTGTACAGTACAGAGACAACGAAATGCAGTTAGCATCTCCCTAGAAGAGCGACATAGAATATGAGCAATAAATAAATATATTTACGTGCATACAGTCATAGTAGTGCTATATATATATTTTTCTGGTGGAAGGAGTGTCCGGGTGGGGGGGGGGGGGGTGATTGGCAGTCACTGAGGTACAGTGTTGAGTAATGTAACACCCGCAGGGAAGAAGCTGTTCCTGGACCTGCTGGTCCGGCAACGGAGAGACCTGTAGCGCCTCCCGGATGGTAGGAGGGTAAACAGTCTGTGGTTGGGGTGAGAGCAGTCCTTGGCGATGCTGAGCGCCCTTCGCAGACATCGCTTGCTTTGGACAGACTCAATGGAGGGGAGCGAGGAACCGGTGATGCGTTGGGCAGTTTTCACCACCCCCTGCAGTGCTTTCTGGTCGGAGACAGAGCAGTTGCCATACCATACTGTGATACAGTTGGTAAGGATGCTCTCGATGGTGCAGCGGTAGAGGTTCCTGCCCCCCCCCCCCCCCCCCCCCCCCGCAGAAGAACCTGTCTAACTCCGTAAATCAAAGTTTAATTTAGAGATACAGTGCGGAAACAGGCCCAGCAGCCCACCGAGTCCGCACCGACCACACCAACACTATCCTACACACACACACACACACACGGGATAATTCAGAAGTATACCAAGTCAATTAGCCCGCAAACCTGTACGTATCTGGAGTGTGGAATGGAACCGAAGATCTCGGAGAAAACCCACGCAGGTCAGGGGGAGAACGTACAAACTCCGTACAGACAAGCACCCGTGGTCGGGATCGAACCCGGGTTTCTGGCGTTGTAAAGCAACAACTCTGCTGGTGCGCCACCGTGCAGCACAGTTCTGTGTGATTCAAGTCTTCCCCGTAGCAGACATTGAATGACCCCAGTCATTCTTCCTTCTCCCTTCTCCCTGTTCCCGTCCGGCAGAAGGTACAGAAGCATGAAAGCATGCGCCACCAGAATCGGGAACAGCTTCTTCCTATCACTTGTGGCCTTGATCGTAAGGTCATAAGTGATGGGAGCAGAATTAGGCCATTCGGCCCATCAAGTCATGTCATAAGATCATAAGTGATAGGAGTAGAATTAGGCCATTCGACCCATTTCGTCTACTCTGCCATTCAGTCATGGCTGATCCATCTCTCCCTCGCAATCCCATTCTCCTGTCTTCTCCCCATAACCCCTGACACCCGTACTAATCTGAAATCTATCTATCTTTGCCTTAAAAATATCCATTGGCTTGGCTTCCTCAGCATTCTGTGTCAAAGAATTCCACAGATTCACCTCCCTCTGGCTAAAGGGTGGTGGTGGAGAGGGATACGATAGTGGTGTGCAAGAAGGCACTGCAGACGCTGCTTTAAACCAAAGATAGATACAAAACGCTGGAGTAACTCAGCAGAACTGGCGGCATCTCCTGCTGAGTTACTCCAGCGGGAGAAGGAAAGGGTGACGTTTCGGTTTGAGACCCTTCCTCAGACTGGGGCTGGACCCGAACCGTCACCCATTCCTTCTCTCCAGAGAAGCTGCCTGTCCCGCTGAGTTACTCCGGCTTTTTGTGTCTTATCCAAGCCAGGAGATCACAGGCCCGACCTCCCTGTTGGGCGGGTAAATTGGCAGGGATGTTGATCAGCATGCTGCTTCTGTGCGGGCAACAGGAGATGCCTGTCTCTGTTGCCATTGTCGTTCTAGCACGGCAGTATGGCCTGTCCCTGCTGTTGCTTCAACCAGTCTGAGCCACAGCTACCTCGTTCCCATTCACTCTCTGGTTACAGCGGCTGGCAGGGCTGCCCCCTCACAGATGATAAACAGGGCTCCAGATATTCCCATTCCATGGTCAAAAGACAACATTCTGGAGGAACTCACCGGGTCAGGCAGCATGTATGGAGGGAATGGACAGGAGTCCTTACTCATCCACTCCCTACACACTCATTTACTGAGGAGAATTAATCTACAAACCTGCACGTCTTTTGGATGTGGGAGGAAACCGGAGCACCCGGAGGAAACCCACGTGGTCACGGGGAGAACGTGCAAACTCCACACAGACGACACCCGAGGTCAGGAGCGAACCCGGAGACGTTTTGTGTCGGGACCCTTCTTCATGGCTAGGGCAGCGCAGTGGCTAGTGCCT